>NW_007384027.1:0-4377 GCF_000475195.1 Diaphorina citri | reverse complement strand
TTTCTTATTATTAAAGAAATACGAGTAGGGTGTCCACGATTACAACAGGTGTCGGCGATTGGGGGTTTTACCCTACCTTAGCAGTTACAGTTCCCACTATAAAAGAGAGAGAGAGAGAGAATACCCGATGGCAAAATTTCTTCAATGGATACCATTTCACCGCTGGACGGCATTGGAAAATGGAAATACTTTGTGAACTAAATAGTAAACCTCGCACGTTTCATGTTGAAAGCATGTTTGTTCACTTTGTACAAATGCTTCAAAGAATTCGTAGTATTATTACAGTTATAATTTATAGTTATTATAACATTTGGTAGTATGTACCATACAATTCGTAGTACTATTACTTACACGTATAACATTTCGTAGTATACCTAACCTATGTACATACTATACATTCGTAGTACTATTACATTTATTTATAACTTATAGTTAGTAGGAACATTTGGTAGTATGTACCATACAATTCGTAGTACTATTACCTTCACGTATAACATTTCGTAGTATAGGTACCTATGTACATACTATTACACAGAGTACCACCACACTAGATGACAAGAGGGAGTACCTAACCTCACCACTCATTAACCACTCACCAGAATCTAGCTACTGTTAGGAAAACTGTTTGCAAATATATCCCTTTTGATAGAGAACAGGAGTACCACCACACTAGATGACAAGAGGGAGTAACCTCACCACTCATCAACCACTCACCAGAATCTAGCTACTGTTAGGAAAACTGTTAGCAAATATTTCCCTTTTGATAGAGGATAGAGAACAGCAAAAGAGCAAAATCGATAAATTATTCAACAGCATAAATATGCAAACCAAACGGGGGAGAAAAATGAAAATATAAAATTCATAGAAAATAAATTTAATAATCTAGAAAATATGGATTTACAATACTCCTTTTTTTCCGCGGAAAAAAAGTGGAGCGGAAGATTCATATTGAAGCAAGTTTGCTAGGCAGTAGCAACTTTTTATTGCCATGATAGTGCTTTACATTGCTATAATGGATTGCCATATTGCTTTACATCACTATAAGCATGGACCGTCATTTTCTGGGAAACTTGAAAACACTACGTATAGATGAGTCTGCAGTCCGAGGTTTTTACAATTTTACAACTCTAGGCAGTAGCAACTTTTTATTGCCATGATAGTGCTTTACATTGCTATAATGGATTGCCATATTGCTTTACATCACTATAAGCATGGATCGTCATTTTCTGGGAAACTTCGGGAAACTTGAAAACACTAAGTATAGATGAATCTGCAGTCCGAGGTTTTTACAATTTTACAACTTCTATTAATAAAATGTATGAGTAAAAGAAATGACACTCATGTGTACTTCCTTGAGTCATTCAATTTCACAGTTACGAGATGTGAATCAATCGGAAATGGACCATGGACCAGTTTTTAGTCCGTCCTTGCTTTATTATTAGAGAGAGAGAGAGAGAGAGAGAGAGAGAGAGAGAGAGAGAGAGAAAATGCCCGATGGCAAAATTTCTTCAATGGATACCATTTCACCGCTGGACAGCATTGGAAAATGGAAATACTTTGTGAACTAAATAGTAAACCTCACACGTTTCATGTTGAAAGCATGTTTGTTCACTTTGTACAAATGCTTCAAAGAATTCGTATTATTATTACAGTTACAACTTATAGGTATTATAACATTTGGTAGTATGTAGCATACAATTCGTAGTACTATTACTTACACGTATAACATTTCGTAGTATACCTATGTACATACTATATTACACAGAGTACCACCACACTAGATGACAAGAGGGAGTGCAAATCACTTAACAAATGCTCGTATTCGTAAATTTGGATTGACATTAGCTATTAGCATACATCCATCATTTCATCAGCCATACAACACCACTACTCTTCTCATCTAGATTTGGCTGATGACAGTGATTACTTGATGACCCATTGATATACTCCTACATTATGTAATACATAATATCATGTAGATTACAAAGTAAATAAAAAATGCGTCAAAAGCTCATAATCGTTGCATAACATATCCATATCCCCAATCGCCATTATGTATTTGGGCAGTTAAGGTTTGTGTTGACCCATTAAAAAGTGTATTTACTTTTGAGTTAAAAGTTAAAGTGTCTGAAAAGCCAAAAAGGCCCTTAAAAATTCCTTCTACGAAGGCAAGACATTCTCGTCCCTTGACATTTGGATGTCGGTACGTTCTATGGTGTATGCCTCTCTTTTGCCCACCGCTTTCAATATAGTCTAACCACAACTAATGGCAGAGTGTCCGAGTTCCAACCTTTTCAAAATGATGGATTTTGAAAATATGGAAATTGTGGTGTTAGCGGGTTCGATTCCAAGTAAGACAAGTTGATTTTCGTGGAATGTTGGATTTTTGGTAGATAAAAAAAAGTTATACGTGTTTTGGACGTATGCCAAACAATGTACCAATGTAGCCTAAGATATTATAGCCTAAGATATTCTCTTCCATCCAACCCATAGACTCTGATTAGACCTCATCTAGCAATCGCATTTCACCTACCACCCTATATTCAAGTCTTTCCAGGTAAAAACTGAGCTCTAAAAGATTACCTTCAGAGGCTTGAAGCATCACCTTATGCTCCCAGCAGAAAGGATTTCTCTATACACGAGTGCAACGTTGCAAAATCAGCGATTTGCGATAGTAAGAGATTCAGCACTCTATTCTGACCTTACTCTTTGCCACCAGATAATAGATAGTAGATATATCTCATATGTTGATAATCCGATAACGCACTCGGAGTTCTTACCTCGGGAAAGTTATTGCAATGATGATCCGCCTTACTCATCATGGTATCAAATATCAAAACCTGCCATCAGCAGATTCTCATGGAATATACAAAAGATCATGGATATACTGATAAATTGGGCAGATCAACAAGAGATTAAAAGCATCACAATGCCGGGTGGGTGCAGCTGGAACAATGAACTTGCATGGTGCTCGTGCAACTTGCAAGTCCGACGAGTGCTTGAACCTGTAAACTGGACTTGCGAGCAATCTAAACAAAATCCTTGCGAAACTTTGTCTAGATGAGGATGATTTCATCGTTAACCCACTGTGTCTCGTAATGGTCACGGATAGTCACTGGAATCTGAGCGTACGGCATCGGCATTGCGAAATCCTAGCAAGCATTATCGATACTAATGAAACTCCAAACTCGAAAGGCAAATTGTTCCTCAAAGGATGTAAAAGAATATGAGCTAGTCTCAGAAAATTCTCATCGTCAATAGAACTCAGGGGATAGATTTAACGAAGAAAGAAAGAAATATCCACACCCTGCTTGAGCGGCAAGTAGTCTCAGAAAATTCTCATCATCAATAGAACTCAGGGGATAGATTTAACGAAGAAAGAAAGAAATATCCACCCTGCTTGAGCGGCAAAAGACAAAGTAAAACAAGAAGCTACCCTTAACCTTAACAATGGGTTAACCTAAAAAGTGTGAAATGGGTTAACCTAAAAAGTAAACATGCTGATAAAGTGATAATATGACATTCAGTTTATCGGAAAGAAGAATCCAAAGTGATTACACTGCATACGGCGAGACTCAATCACACATTAGAATCCTTAGCCTCATGATGATAACATTGATAATACAACTAGCGATGCTCTAACAACTAGCAATGCCCTAACACACACACACATGCTGTCATATGCACACATGGAAATTGTTGCGTCAGTGCATGGTTAGTGCTACGTAACATTGTCATTATCATTACTGTCATTAGTAGAGGCTGTAGATGCAGTACTCATACTGATAAACTACTAAACTAGGACAACTAGGTGGGAAATTGAACAGACGAAGTGAGTTGCAAGTTTTGACACTTTGCATTTAGTTTGTCCATTTGTTTGATTGTTTCTTTAATAGCTCTTGAACGGTCAGTCCGCTTTTGACGAAAGTTAACGAAAATGTTCGACACAAACTTTGATCGAGAGGAAATTATCTCATTAATTTTTTGGGTTAATCGCGAGGGTCTGTCTGCCTTATCATCTTTTCCTTGAGAATCCTTTTTGGTGCCTCTCTTTGCTGAGACGGCAAGTAGGTCGACGTAGGGATCTCAGCTACAATAACAGTGTCACTAACATCAACACGTAGACTCCTCACGTTTTCCTTTGGACTATGGAGACATATAGCATCCTTTTTAGTTTCCTTTCCCTACAGGAAGAAAGTAATGTAATCGAGTCAACATTTCGATGGTCAGTTTTTAGTGCCAAAACACGTTTTGAGGTCCCTAGAGCCTAAATCCAAAATTTCAGCCATTGGTCCTTTCTGTGTGTCTGTCCTTCTGTCTGTCTGTAAACAAAATATCTCGAGAACGGTAAGAGCTAGAGACTTGAAATTTGGTATG
>NW_007384026.1:3655-4377 GCF_000475195.1 Diaphorina citri | reverse complement strand
GAGAGAGAGAGAGAGGGAGAGCGGAATGTGGAGGTCAAAAGTGAGTTAGGTTACCTATTTTGGTATTGGTATAAAAAGATTAAAGAGGGCCATCGGCTATTTAAGCCCTATGTCACTGCGACCTGATTAGATCTTTTGTAGAGAGTAGCTAAATAAATACTAATCTTGTATTTCAGCCTTTGAAACAGAAATCTAGTATTATTGGCTCATCAACTTTCTCTAATATTCCTACCTTTTTCATTTCAATGCCACACCAGATCACTCCCATCATCCTCCTCCTCCTCCTCCTCCTCCTTCTTTTCATTTCAATGCCACGCCAGATCACTCCCATCATCCTCCTCCTCCTCCTCCTCCTCCTTCTCCTCCTCCTCCGCCTCCTCCTCAAAACAACTGCTGATCGTACACTTGCCCGTTTTTCTTATGAAATCCTCCGTAGCCCGTCAGGCCCAGTCCGCTCCAATCCGTGTACCCGCCCCCATAGTGGCCCCCGTAGCCGCCCTTCTTAAATATCCCTATGGAGCCCATCATAAGCGCCAACTTGGACAGGAGCAAAGCTTTCCCTCCTAGCATGGCCATGAATTGAAACCCGAGCGGGATTAGGAAGGCGGAAATGATCATGTAGCTGCCGACAACCAGCGGGAACACCTTTTTGTAATAGTGGCGGTGGCGGCCTGAAACACAGAAAGCGGGGGAGTCAGACAGGTGGGCCGAAGTGTCGCCTG
>NW_007384026.1:0-3077 GCF_000475195.1 Diaphorina citri | reverse complement strand
CATTTACATATTTATGTTTCCTTCAAAGTACCTTCTCATTCCCCATTCCAAATTCTCGATGTACGTAACATCGTAACATATCAAATCCATGTTCTAATTATAAAAGAACAATAATAATGACTTTTGTGGAAATAACATCGTCTGCAGAAGTTTATGTTTCGCAAGTTAATACACTCACATTCTAACATTGTATCCGAAACAGAAGATGTAAAACGCTGAAGAATAAATTGGATGTAAATATAAAATGTGTTATTGCTACGTTCTTTGTTTTATCTATCTATATTAGTTCTTTACTTTATTATGCTAATATTAAGGGTGGTTAATATTTTATTTCAGATGAAAGTTCACCAAGGGTATGTGTATGAACTATAAAACCTTCACTTTAGAATAAATAATACTCCCTATAATATTATGCTCATATTGCTCATTGCTCAACCCAACACAAAACTACACATAAAATACAAAAGGTTTTTACTATACATCATATTATGTAGAAATTTCATACTTATCAAATTCAGCAAAAACTTTGCATTTTAGAAATGTTATCAAAGTTATATTGTTATCAACGAAATTCATTTCAAAGTTCTATCGAACTTTTCATGCATTATTACCCAGTAATAATATTATTGTTTTAAGCAAGTGTGTTCCTTGGATTTTTGCTTGAAACTCTTCAAAGTTTAAATAAACATCCCAAAATACTTCATAAAAACAAAGACTCTGATTTTTGTTTCAATCTGAAAATAATAATAATAAAAAAATAACCTCCCTCAGAATGTCTTCCCTCCACCAACCCTCCGATAAAGTCCCTAGTTCCCTTTCTTATATTAAATGCTAAAACATGACAACATTGACAACCTTTTTAACATTGTTGAGGCACTCAGAGTCCTCAGACTATATACATGTCGCAGTGCCGCAGGTATGCCTGCAGGCTGCAGGGCACACTTTAATGATCGAGAAATTTTCCTCTTTCAGACATAGAAATATACAGTGTGTACTGTGTAGGTAAAGTTATTTTTTCCTTTCAAAATTCCCTTATTTCCCCTTTTTCTCCTGTGGTTCAGGACTTCAGCCGCTATCACACCAAAAAAGGGGAAACGATGTTCAGAAGAGGGGACATTTCGAAAGGAAAATACGGCTTAAGTTCCATTTAGAGGTTTGATAGAGGGAACGCACACTTTAATGATCGAGAAATTTTCCTCTTTCAGACATAGAAATATACAGTGTGTACTGTGTAGGTAAAGTTATTTTTTCCTTTCAGAATTTCCCTCATTTCCACCTTTCTCCTGTGGTTTAGTTCAGGACTTCAGCCGCTATCACACCAAAAAAGGGGAAACGATGTTCAGAAGAGGGAAAATTTCGAAAGGAAAATACGGCTTAAGTTCCACTCAGAGGTTTGATAGAGGGAGCTGTAACTGCTAAGGTCTTATCGTCCCGAAATCGAAGAGAAGGAAGAAGACAGGATAGGAAAAAGCCAGCCGTTCCGAAAACGAAGCTTATCCGTTCAGGATAAAATCCGACCCGGGCGGGAATCGAACCCACAACCTAATTTTATTCTTCTTACCTGTGCCAACTTCAAAGCTGCGTCCTTCTGTTCTGAATTTCAGCGTATGAGTACGAAACATGCGGACTAGAGTTCTGAACAAATCAGCATACCAGCCAAACCAAGATGTGCTGCTGTCTATTTGTCGATCAGCTTTGCTGTCTAAGTCTGAAGGAGTGCTGAAATGAAATCATCGGAAGAAATGCTTTATTTTATGGTTGAGGCCACAGATATTTCATATCATCACCTACTAACCTACTCTAAAGGTAGGTACTTGATTGATCAAATTAATTAGAAGATTACATGATTACAGACTGATTAAGTAAAGAGAAACTTTATTTTTTACAACATGTTCTGCACATACGAGTACCCTAGGCATTAAATTGTCGACCTAAACAGCCTCCTATGCAAATGCTTTATTATTTTTACTTTATTTTTTATAACAAGTGAAGAGCCCTTTACATTTTCGCTTTCCCTTTATATATTTCTATTTATCAGTCAATATTAATCTGAAAAGCTACTATTATTGTTCTTTCCAAGCCTCTCGCATTATTTTTTTATCAGTCAATATTAATCTGAAAAGCTACTATTATTGTTCTTTCCAAGCCCATATAACGCTCTCGCATTATTTCTTCAACGGCTTTGTTTCAAAAAGGTGGGCGCACGGATTTTTCAATTTAAAACAATTTCCACGGTCAACACATAAAGTGTGTTTTATTATTGTTTGCGTTTATTTATTCATGTGGAATATAAACGCCGAGATTAAGATCTTGACCTCGGACGAATAAAATTGCTTTATCGGAGGATTGTTTTAACCTTTTAACCTTTTAAGACGGGAACGCTCTGAATTGAGAATAAAACTCTCCTCACAAAGAACTCCTTAAAAAATGAAGGGAAAATCAATTGAAAAATCGAAATTATTTAAAAAAGTGTCTAGTGTGGACTACTCTGAATTAAAAATTTAAAATCTTTACTAATTTTAGTGGAGATGCAAGAATCACCTTTTATGTTGGCACACTCTAATATAAAAATAAAAAATAAAAGAATCACCTTTGATTTATCAAACCACCTATTCCTATACCAAACCACACAGATCAGTAGATACATTAATCAATCGATTAGTTAAACAACTGATTATAAAGAAATTGATAAACGCGCCGCCCCCTAAAGATAGTAGATTCTACTTCAAATTACCAAGAAAACTGAATGAAAAATCGTTCAATTCGGTTGAAACGTGAGAACAAAAAACATATTCAACTTTCAACTTTAAAGTTGAGCAACAACAGTTGAACGACTAAAAAGTTGAACGTGAGAACCCGCCTTAACACGCCAAAAGAGGGGAAACGATCTTCAGAAGAGAGAAAATTTCGAAAGGAAAATACGGCTTAAGTTCCTCTTAGAGGTTTGATAGAGGGAAGTGTAACTACTAAGGTCTTATCGTCCCGAAATCGAAGAGAAGGAAGACAGGATAGGAAAAAGCCAGCCGTTCCGAAAACGAAGCTTATCCGTTCAGGATAAAATCCGACCCGGGCGGGAA
>NW_007384025.1:0-4379 GCF_000475195.1 Diaphorina citri | reverse complement strand
GGACCAAAAGACAGACAGTCTAAGGGACCAAAAGACAGACAGTCTGAGGGACCAGAAGACAGACAGTCTGAGGGACCAGAAAACAGACAGTCTGAGGGACCAGAAGACAGACAATCTGAGCGTGAATCCAGGTTGAACAATCACAGAATCATTTAGTACTTGGTATTTTCGGTCCTAAGTTCGGTAAGTGGTGAAGAAGGGGGGAGGGGGGTAGAAACCGTAAAGAGAAAAGAAAGCGCTGATTCCCTCGATTCTGTGAAGGATTCGACACTGAAACCAACATACAAAGTGAAATACAAATGGGAGTATTGTGTGAAGGAAAGAATGGGGGGAAATGTACAAAAACTTGAGTGTAAAATTTCACTCCAATAAATTCTCTCCTAACATTGCGAAGGTGAAAATGGAAGAGGACTTGGAAATCAAATACATATACGTAGCACCTCTTATTTTATTTCCGATACAATACAAGGTAGGCACCTACTTATTTTTTTCCTAATACTCATACAGGGTGCTCTAAGTGACGAATAACATTGCGAAGGTGAAAATGGAAGAGGACTTGGAAATCAAATACATACGTAGCACCTCTTATTTTATTTCCGATACAATACAAGGTAGGCACCTACCTATTTTTTTCCTAATACTAATACAGGGTGCTCTAAGTGACGAAAATAATACAAGTACAGGATGGTCTGTGTGAAGTCTGGCCAGATTTTCCTTTCCGATCCATTCGAATGGCTTGTATCGAAAAAAGTTGGACTTTTCAATAAAGGTGATTTTTAGACTTACTTTTAGGACGTGAAATTCAGCATGTGACAAGGAAATAGGGATATACATACCTGAAATGAAAAGAAATTTAAGGGAAGTTAGACAAAAAATAAATAGATATATTATTTATCTATCAAATTAAAAAATATTGGACACTGGAAAAAATGCAATAAATATAATCACAATAGATTTTCCTTTCCGATCCATTCGAATGGCTTGTATCGAAAAAAGTTGGACTTTTCAATAAAGGTGATTTTTTTTTACTTACTTTTTGGACGTGCAATTCAGCTTGTGACAAGGAAATAGAGACATACTATACATACCTGAAATGAAAAGAAATTTAAGGGAAATGTTAGACAAAACTAAATATTATACATACCTGACATGAAAAGAAATTTAAGGGGGAGAATATTGTGTTTATTGTTTAAGGTAAAAACTAAAAACGCGTGAAAAGGGGGCATCGACTGAGATTTGGAAAGAATGTTCGCTACTCGGGACAAAATTTTTTGGAAAGGGGGGGAAACTTTTTTTTTCCAAGGGTCTACTTTAAGTCCACAGATATTCGACCGGTCGTTACGGTTAGAACAGCCTACTTTAAAGGTGTTTTTTTTTTTTCAAGGGTCTACTTTAAAGGTGTGTCCACAGAAATTCGACCGGCCGTTACAGTTAGAACAGCCTACTTTAAAGGTGTGTTGTTGTTGTAGCGGCTTTAGCTTTCCCCAAATGGTGATGGCAGATTAAAGAGAAGATATCTTTCTGTATCAGCCATACACCGGGGTGATGGTCTTTAGCCATGTTTAATAGGCTTGTCCTGAACTGCAGTCCACCATCGTGATGTACCTACTAGAACTAGACCAGTGGTTCTCAAACTTTTTTGCATGGCGCCCCTTTTAGGCATATTCTCATTTTTTCCCCCCTACCTTACCCAACCCCTAAGATATCTTTTAGTATCAACCATACACCGGGGTGATGGTCTCTAGCCAGGCTCGTCCTGAACCGCAGTCAACCATCGTGCGGACTTGTGCTTATTCTTTATGTTTTAAAGGTGTGTCAGGTATCACCCGGTACGGTTAGAACAATAGGTACCTCGGTTCAGGAACGGAGGGCAGAGCTTTTTTTCGGCCCGGTGACAAGTTTTATGATTATGAGTCCATTGTGATATTTGTAAGTACGAGTAAGTAAGAACTTAAAACTAAGAATGGTAATTTGGTAATGTAATGTGCCCATTGTGGCAATTTATACAAAGAGACGTACACATATAGGAGGATTGGTAGGTACGTAGGTAGGTAGATAACTATCCCAAACATTGGCATACAACATGTTTATTGAAGGGCCGGCCCATTTGAAATCAAATGGAAAGTGATGGTTTTAAGAGAGAAACAATAATTTATTGATGAGCTGCACAGAGTCTGGATTGTCATATGACACAGCATACTACTCAAACAGACATGTCACATTACAATCAAATTGAAAAGATTAAAGATTAAAATAGTTAAAACTAAGAATGGTAATTTGGTAATGTAATGTGCCCATTGTGGCAATTTATACAAAGAGACGTACACATATAGGAGGATTGGTAGGTAGGTAGGTAACTATCCCAAACATTGGCATACAATATGTTTATTGAAGGGCCGGCCCATTTGAAATCAAATGGAAAGTGATGGTTTTAGGAGAGAAACAATCAATAATTTATTGATGGGCTGCCCAGAGTCTGGGTTGTCAGATGACACAGCATACTGCTCAAACAGACATGTCACATTAAAATCAAATTGAAAAGATTAAAGATTAAAATAGTTAGTACTTTTAGAAAACAGCAAAAATTTCATGAAATTCGATCAAACCGTTTCGTAAAAGAGGGGGGGGGAGGGAATAGGTCTATCAACCCGAAATTTAACAGAGGACTGAATAGAAGAAAGCCGGCCGTTCTGAGAACAAACCTTATCTGTTAAGGATGTCACCTAGGGCGGGAATCGAACCAGAAACCTAGCATGACTAATTGACTATCATCAGTTCGAAGTTTCCAACCGCCCTAATTCCTCTTAGTTGGAGAAGCATCATCAATTTTTCATTCTCCCTCGTTTATATCAATTAGAATTCGAAATAAAAGAAACATTAGACAACGGACCTTCTTCTCCTTCTTCTCCTTCTCCTCCTTCTCCTCCTTCTCCTCCTTCTCCTTCTTCTTTTTCTTCCTTCTTCCTGTTCTTTTTCCAAGTTAAAGATAAGGGAATATGGGAAGTAAATATGTACAATTGTACATACATATTTAAATGTAGATTGTAGGTACTTATGTAAGTATGTAGAAAGAAAATAATAAGAAGAAAAATTCCTACTGAAAAGTTTTAAAAAATAGAAATACGAAAAAAAGGAGCGAATTTCTTCCTGTATGAAAGTTGGGAGGAAAAGAAAAACAAGATGACACTTTTTTCTCTTTTTCTCCTTCTTCTTCTTCTTTTCTTCTTCCTCTTCTTTTTCCAAGTTAAATATAAGGGAATATGGGAAGTAAATATGTACAATTGTACATACATATTTAAATGTAGATTGTAGGTACTTAAGTATGTAGAAAGAAAATAATAAGAAGAAAAATTCCTACTGAAAAGTTTGAACGTACATCGTACATATGGGAAAATGAAATGCCTATGGAACAAATTAATAAAGTACTAAATGAGGAGGGAAAAAACTTGGCAAAAACTTTGGTTTCAATCTTTCAATGTGGAAAACGCAAGTCAGAATAAGTTATGTATTTACATAAGTACCTACTACCTACATATGAGTAGGTACATATTTGTAGAAGTTCTTTATGTACATATGTATATTATTCAGAGTAGGTACATATTAAATTTGTATTTTAGAGGGTAATTGAATAAAAGTACTAAATGAGGAGGGAAAAAACTTGGCAAAAACTTTGGTTTCAATCTTTCAATGTGGAAAACGCAAGTCAGAATAAGTTATGTAGGTATTTACATAAGTACCAAAGTACCTACATATGAGTAGGTACATATTTGTAGAAGTTCTTTATGTACATATGTATATTATTCAGAGTAGGTACCTACATATTTGTATTTTAGAGGGTAATTGAATAATTGTATTCAAAATGTAGGTAGGTACATAGTTCTCTTGTGAAGTCTGAATAATTGTATTTAAAATGTAGGTAGGTACGTAGTTCTCTTGTGAAGTCAGGCAAAACAAAAAGAAAGAAATTTGTATATAAAAAAAACTCACTTATGCCAACTGAAAACAAAAGAGTTATTCAGAAAGAAAGGTACACATGCCTATTTTCTGGAGTCAGACAATCAGACAAAAAACAAAAATTATTTATGCCCCGGCATATTCTGGCATAAACCAGCCAAACTAAACGAAGAGTATCTGGTGCGTCCATCTTCTAATCAACTTCATATCTAAACACAAAATACCAGCAAACCAGTTCCCAACCAAATGCAGGTTGAGGCACATTCAAGATTCCACACACACAGATCCTACACTCACGAGCGAAAAGTTTGGGACGTTTGTCAATTGACCAATCATGTTAGCTTGGTTGGTAGAATAGAATATACCTTGTTTATCCTGCTCGAATGAGACTAAAAAGTCCCTTTACCCCAGCAGTCTAAACAAGG
>NW_007384024.1:3451-4381 GCF_000475195.1 Diaphorina citri | reverse complement strand
CTCGGGACATTTGATGTGACGTCATCGTGTACGGGAGCGTATGCCGTGACGTCAAAGTTCACGATTTACCGGTATTTTCAAAATCAATTTATCTCGGGAAAAGTCGTAAGAAAAAGAAAAATTCCGTTGGTCCTCATTTTTCCTGCTCTATGACTTTGAAACATCACCCAAGTAAGCGCAACTGATCTATTGTCTGGTTTCAGTCGAGGTGACAGATGACAGTAATCCTAACTGGTGGAAGGGACACAATCAGCGAGGTGAGGGACTGTTCCCGGCCAACTTTGTTACGTCCGACTTGAATGCAGAACCAGAAGTACTCTCAAGTAAGTAATACCTACTTAAATAACAGAAGAACTGTCAAAAAGGAATGTTTATTCTTAACTACTTAATATGTATGCATAAGAAATACTTAAATGATCTTAGTGGAGGAAAACTGAATAACTTGTCAAAGAAATAAGGGTTTAAAACTGCAAGGTTTTGTCACGGGATTGAGTGCAACCCCTCCTCACTTCAGGGGGTGTGCACCTGTGCTCTGTGTACCTGTATATCCGTGTTACCAAGTCAAGATTTACCTTTCGTTGATCGAGCCATCTGCAGACTGAATGAAGAAGTATCTTGCAGGCAGAACAATCAAGTCAGGTTTCAAGCCAGGACCCCAAACTGTAACATTAGAGCTACAGTCGGAAAACACCAAAAAGTTGGAAATCAGAGCAACAAGAAAACTGTAATGGCAAATCATTGTAGGACTAGGCACTTGGGTACTAATTAGGTAAAATAAGGCACTGGGATGGTTTGAAAAGTGATTTTCAGGAAATATTTCATCTTTTGGCAAAAAATCTGAGCAAAAGTCAAAGTTGAAAGTTGAAAATGGATACGAAATTTAAAATTTTCGCGGTATGAAAAATTGATAAGAATGCGCTAACTTCACAA
>NW_007384024.1:0-2719 GCF_000475195.1 Diaphorina citri | reverse complement strand
TTTCCGATTTTTCCCAGTATGTACAAAAAATAAGGAATCCAATGTTGAAAACCGCATCTTCCTAGCTCATCTAGAAGTGGGTTAGAATTTGTATACGTGAGTCAGTGAGTGAGTGAGTGAGTCAGTTACACAAGGGGCTGTATATATTTTAGATTCGCGCTCCCCGGGGCTTCGCGGGGTTGTGCATGGGGTCGCGCTTCGCGCTCCCTTGTTTACGGTCGCGCTGCGCGCTCCCGGGGCTTCGCGGGGTATGCATGAGGTCACGTAGGAAAAGTTTTGCTGGCCTCAAAGCGTGTTCCCTGTGTATTTCTTATGGGGGGACTAAAAAACGTCAATATCTCGGGAACGGTTTGGAATTTCGGGATTTTCCGATTTTTCCCAGTACCTACAAAAAATAAGGAATCCAATGGTGAAAACCGCATCTTCCTAGCTCATCTAGAAGTGGGTTAGAATTAGTATGAGTGAGTGAGTGAGTCAGTCAGTCAGTCAGTCAGTTACACAAGGGGCTGTATATATTTGGGATTAATTTAATTTTTCTTCTTTAAAACCTACCTAATTAGAAATTACAATTTTTAATTGTTCATGTGAATTATTTTTACCTTCTGAGTGTGTACTAGTGTACTGAACCAGTATAGCAGTTGAGAAGATTTCACCAAGTACATAGACACTGGTCCAAACTTTGACCAGTCTGTTACAACATTCAACCCAATAGAATCTATCTGATAGAGAAAATTATTTAGAATGGGATGGTTTAGTTCTGGTTCTCCTTTTGATCCAGATGTTGGTAAGTCTTTTTGAGAAGGTAGGACCTCTTTAAGCTCTTTCAACTAACTTGCCTACTTCAAGAAGATTGTTGTCGATAGTTAAATAATATGTACCTATCACAACTCAGCTGATCTCTTGGCCTAGAACTTCTCTATGATTGTAGCTGAAAATAGGAGAGTTCTAGAGTGCATGAGTCAGTTGATAACAAAGTTGCTTATGCAAGTACTTAGGTGAATCAGTGTATGAGCTGTTTTAAAATGTAAAAAATATAAATTCAACAAAAAAGAGTAAATCTGGAAAGGGGCTCTTCTATCAGGAGCAGTAGGTAATCTCTTTATTTTCAAATTCTTTTAGGTGTTCTTCACAGTAGTGTACCCCAGCTCTAAGTACCTACCTAATTAGTCATGTAATATTACACAATATTAAGTATTCACTTATCGCTCTTTTAAGTTCAACCTCGTTTCACAGCTACTTTTGTTATTGCACCATCTTTGTATGTTATTAAAATAGAGCTAATTGTATACTGATCTTTGGCCTTTGCAGAGAAAGCTACAAGTGAGTCTAATACCACAGAAAATTGGAATTTGATCTTGGAGATTTGTGATAAGGTTGGAACATCTGCAATAAATTCCAAAGACTGTTTGAAAGCTATCACAAATAGACTGAACCATGCTGATCCTCATGTTGTACTACAGGCCATTACAGTAAGTATCTGTTAGAGATTTCCGATTAGCTTTAACAAAAGTGAACAACCCCAACCAGTTATCCCCAGAAATGCACCAATACTCATTCAAATTAATTAATTTTTTTAAAAAAAATCACATTTAATTTAGTAAGATTTACTAAGGAGACTGTGGAAATGCTTCAATATTTGTTCATCAACATCATGTTGTACTACAGGCCATTACAGTAAGTATCTGTTAGAGATTTCCGATTAGCTTTAACAAAAGTGAACAACCCCAACCAGTTATCACCAGAAATGCACCAACACTTACTTATTCAAATTAATGATTTTTTTTTAAATCACATTTAATTTAGTAAGATTTACTTAGGAGACTGGGGAAATGCTTCAATATTTGTTCATCAACAAATATTTGTTACAGTCCATCAAATAAAATTGAAAATATATCCCCATGTGAGGATCTACTTGTTCAACAATTGAGGCATAATCTTTACACATAGGCCGTTATTCTTCTGAAATTTTACTTGAATCTTCACGAAGTTTGTCGAAAAAAAAAAAAACGACTTCCGATTTTCTCACCCCAAAACCGATTAGTGCATTGAAACAAGGAGATCATATAGGCCCCGATTAAAAAAGAAAAAAAAAAATCGAAAATTTTCACATAGGCCGTTCTTCTTGGGAACGATTCATTTGGTACAGTCCAACAAATAAAATTGAAAATATAACCCCATGTGAGGACGTGCTAAGCTAACTCTACTTATTCAACAATTTTTTCCCCACTTTCTTTTTCAGCTTCTTGAAGCCTGCGTGAAGAATTGTGGCACTGCTTTTGCACTAGAAGTAGCCTCGAGAGATTTTGAACAGGAACTGAGCAAACTATTGCGGCAGAAACATCAGCCCAAAATACATGAAAAGTTGAAACTGCTGTTGAAGAGTTGGGCAGAAGAAGAATTTAAAAACGATCCTCAGCTGAGCCTGATTCCAAGTTTGTATTATAAGCTCAAACAGGAAGGAATGGATTTCAACGTGCAACCAGATCCTAGCAACAGGGTAAGTGATGCTTCCTATTTTGTTTTAAACAGTTGTAACAGCCCCAGTACCTAATGCTGTTGTTAAGCCATTGGATTCATAACCAAGGTTTACTTAAATCCTAGCAGCAAAATGAAATAGTAAAGTCAGATTGTTATTGTTACTTAATACTAGCTGAATTCCGTCGCTTCGCTCCGGAATCCCGCTAGTTCATCCCGAGGCATGGCCAAACTTGTAGAAAAG
>NW_007384023.1:0-4383 GCF_000475195.1 Diaphorina citri | reverse complement strand
TCTACTTGAAAAGGCAGTCATCTTGAAAAAGCCTACGAAGTAGATGAAACTCTGATGAAGTCGTTATTGAACTGTGAAACTGTTCACGTAATTTTGACATAACGTACTCTATTTGTGTACGTAATGACGTAACGTAGTAAAGGGACTTTCAGTCTCATTCTGACAGGATAAACAAGTTAGCAGTACAGATACAGATGTCGTGTAAGATAAATACGCTGCCTCTCCCTTACCCGTTGTATACAGGATGTTTCGAAAATATTGCACAATTTGCGCAATGTTCTACTACAAATTTCCATCAGTACCGATATTGTGTCTTCAAATTGATCCCAAGGGCAAGATTTTTATATTCTATTCTATTTTCCAGGTACCGAATGTATAGGAAAAGTCAGACTACGGGGTTTCCATCTCTAATTACAATCTTCTCTGCGCCCAATTACTTAGATGTGTATAATAATAAAGTAAGTATTACCGATGTGACAGTTTCCCACAGGTTCTAGTAATTATTACAACGAAGGGAACTCAACTGAGTGATTGCAGACAGAAATGGGTAAATGTAATGCATAATATAAAACGGCGGTGGTGGCGAACTAATGAAATAATAAAGCTGTCACATCTTCATGTGTTTCATAGTATTCATTGTACTCCTCATAACATAGACAACACGGGTATCATGTGTGTACTAGATGAGATTGTCTACAGCCCAAATCTAATTAGCCAAAAAATATACTAAGCTCAGATGGTGGAAAAATCTGATGTGCATATCACACGACTTTGATTACCTATTGGAAGGCGGTCGAAATAGCCATGTGTATGAATACTATGAATCAGTATTGACAAACATAACTGCTCGTGTGTAGCGCCCTATACATATGTACACCTGCATAGTGTGTTGTTCATTCGAAAGTATGTAACGTAGGTACTTCAAAATTTTGCTTCGTAAACTGTATGCTCGAGGGGCATTGCAAATCCACACATGTGTATGAATACTATGAATCAGTATTGACAAACATAACTGCTCGTGTGTAGCGCCCTATACATATGTACACCTGCATAGTGTGTTATTCATTCGAAAGTATGTAACGTAGGTACTTCAAAATTTTACTTCGTAAACTGTATGCTCGAGGGGCATTACAAATCCACGCTTCATGTGTATGAATACTATGAATCAGTATTGACAAACATAACTGCTCGTGTGTAGCGCCCTATACATATGTACACCTGCATAGTGTTTTGTTCATTCGAAAGTATGTAACGTAGGTACTTCAAAATTTTGCTTCGTAAACTGTATGCTCGAGGGGCATTACAAATCCACAGTATAGAACTTGCAGCCTAAACACTCGATAAATCCACGTTAAGGCGGTCTCTTCCTGATCCCTTGTGTGCCACGTCCATTTTAATTTAGGACTATTGCACTGAAATTAATACTTTCATAAGTATCTGGCAACGTTACAGGTTTGAGGTAGACAATGTACTCGTAATACTTGTTACGTAGAGCCCCTTCAAATCAATAAATTACTTTTAATTTCTCCTTGTGTTGTGACATTCCTCAGAGAAGCTTATTATAGGCTTAGAGTATTTAGTATTGCGCAAATAATTGTGCCAATATTTCTCTTGTTTTCATATCTTTCAATACCTGGTTTGCGTTGCTTTCAAATTTACCTTGCGACGCGGCGGGACGTTATTTTGCGATGGTACCTACACAGAGAAATAAAATCACCTAATTATTTTTTATTGATGTTTTGTTATGCATAATTTATGAATTTGTTATGGACACACATCTCTTGTGTTTGCTGTTTTTCTGTGAAGTTGAAAATAATTATGTGTATGCAACACCAAAGACAACTGCACTGTCGTTCAATAACAAAATTTCTCATTCACCTACTAACGTACTCTATTTGTGTACGTAATGACGTAACGTAGTAAAGGGACTTTCAGTCTCATTCTGACAGGATAAACAAGTTATATTCTATTTTCCAGGTACCGAATGTATAGGAAAAGTCAGACTACGGGGTTTCCATCTCTAATTACAATCTTCTCTGCGCCCAATTACTTAGATGTGTATAATAATAAAGTAAGTATTACCGATGTGACAGTTTCCCACAGGTTCTAGTAATTATTACAACGAAGGGAACTCAACTGAGTGATTGCAGACAGAAATGGGTAAATGTAATGCATAATATAAAACGGCGGTGGTGGCGAACTAATGAAATAATAAAGCTGTCACATCTTCATGTGTATGAATACTATGAATCAGTATTGACAAACATAACTGCTCGTGTGTAGCGCCCTATACATATGTACACCTGCATAGTGTGTTATTCATTCGAAAGTATGTAACGTAGGTACTTCAAAATTTTACTTCGTAAACTGTATGCTCGAGGGGCATTACAAATCCACGGTATAGAACTTGCAGCCTAAACACTCGATAAATCCACGTTCAAAGTATCTTTTATCTTTTTGAAATTTGGAAAATTGAAGGATAAATATCTAGTATCTACTTATATTCATTCAACAATATGCTCTGTTCCTTTAGCAACCAAATGAAGTTTAGCTGGACTGATAGTGGATTTCACCAACCTTCTTTCCAGCCTCAAACAGCAAATTAAATGGAACTTAACTGGCTGTTAGCTTGACAGGAGTTCTAATGACTGAATAAATATTGCTGAAATCCAACATGAATTGTTAATACAATTTTGTTTCTCTCTTCCAGGCTGCAGTTTTAAAATATGAAAATAATGTAATGAATATAAGACAATTCAACTGTTCTCCACATCCGTACTGGTTACCAAATTTCATGGATGTGTTCACGTGGTCTCTACCTTTCGTAGGTGAAAAAGGTGAGTCAAAAATCAATCAAAAAAATCTCAAATTCTTTGTGGTAAAGCAAAGCTTTTTCACAACTTTTATGGATACCACAACATTACTAAGTGCCTCCTTTACAACCAATTTCCATATTTCAATAATCTTTTTACACTGGTAATGCCGCCACTGGTCGCTACTCGATTAAAGTAGCTACTCAATTGTCCTCATGAGGCTGAGTGCACCCCGAATTCCAAGCACAGAGCCGAAAAAAAACCTCGGCCCCGCCGGGAATCGAACCCGGACCTCCTGCGTGCAAGCCTAGTGTGATACCCACTCGGCCAAGGAGGTTGCTAATATTTTTGAATTAATTCATATCTATTACATTTCTTATCTAGTGACCATCACCTGAAAGTATTTAATTGAAAACGACATCGCATACTATCATACTATGGTCGCTTCACAATGAACTAAGGCCATTTTAATCTAGCGCATTACCGACACTATTGCATATAACACTTTTATTGACACTAGCATTTAGCGGGCGAGAAATTGTCTCATCTACATATGTGTAAAAACCAGTGCTGGAGAAAAACGTCAGGTGACCTGAGGGGTCTTTGCAATATGTGTAACATAGGAGGTAGAAACAAAGAGAAGGCATACTGACCAAAGTGGGCGCTTTCAATGGTGACGGTGTAAATTTGGTTAATAGTACCCATGCTTGAGATTCTTGGGAATTACTGTAAATAAAGGCCCATATTTATAAATACCGGCCCTTTTGTTAGTTGAGCAATTAATTTTTTGGCCTGATCAGGTATATGAGCCGTTTTTGTGAATGAGTCCTAAAGCTCACTGAACTACTAGTAATCTCGAACCTCAAAAGATTTTGGCACTTTATATGCCAAAACAGGGTATATTTACGATGTTTTACCTTTTGCCTTTGTATCCCATTTCTAGTGACGGAGATGTTAGTCAATGTTCTCAACATCTGTTCTGACGATGAACTTATGTCTGATGGAGACGACGCCCTAGAAGAAGGTAAGATCAATCCCTTTTCATTGTATCACTACACCTGTGATAGGTTGGTCTTTTATATGTTTCTCACCTAAGTTAGGAGCTCTTTCATTATTGAAGACATCCATAAGTATAATATTAATTACCGTTTGCTTGAGATTCTTTGGGAATTAATGTTATTTACAGAGATTTAGAAAAAATGGGTGGGTAATAAATTATTTTATTTTAATAATTAAGAAAAAAAATCCTAAAATAATTTGGACTTCATATTGTTCTTATTTTGGAGTAAGAGTACTACAAACAATATCTACTATGAAAAGTCACAAAAAAATGACTGATTACGAGTATGATTATTTATTATGACAAACAGAACAAGATAACGATTGAAATTTTCAACGTAAGTAAGTGGGTATTGAACTTTGTATTCTTGCTCTAAATTCACATTTCGACCATCATTTTAAATAGATTTTTAGAAAGGGGTTTAACGTCATTTTTCTTTCAAAGGATTCAACTATTTATGATCTGCTATAGACTGCATTCTAGGAATAAGACAGATGGACCAATCGAAAA
>NW_007384022.1:0-4383 GCF_000475195.1 Diaphorina citri | reverse complement strand
CAGACAGAAAGTTTTCTAATATTAAATCGCTCAATGTGTTTCCACTGTAGACAATCGTACAGGCGCTTCAATGAGATCCTATAAATTTACCTGCCGTGAAATGGTCTCGAACCCGGGACACAAACTCCATGGCGCTCAGGAACACATTGGTATCAAGTACCAGAATCAGAATGGGCGATGAATCATCCAGTGGTTCTGTACCGCGTAGTTCCAGACTTTGACTGGGAGGTACTTGGATGCCTTCCTTACTCGGGGTAACTGCTTGCCGAACTTCGGCCACCTGATGAGAAAGATAAGATTATTGTGGGAAAGATAAGATTATGGAAATAGAAAGGTTGGGTCCAGCCCTGGAAATGCACGACCCCTCACCCTCGGACTTCCCAGGGATCCGTGCCTGGGAAGGTAAGGTCTTTTAGAAACGTAGGTACATACATATTACATATATGTCTCGGCTGATGAAAATTATTCCCCGGATTTTTTGAGACACAAAGCATTGTGTGAGTCTATTCCCATTGATTTTGACCTGAATTCGGACGCTGATTACAATAGAAAATTCACCATTAACGAGTTAAACAATTCTTTAATATCTTGTGTTTCCAAAGCAGCTGGACCTGATGGGATCTCATTCATATTTATTAAAAAGTTGCCCACAGTTGCTTTGGAAAAACTCCTATTATTTTTCAATTTGGTTTGGTGTAAGGGTGTTTACCCCTCGGAGTGGAGTAAATCCCTCATAATACCTTTACTCAAGCCAGGTAAAGTTAGTACATCGCCTAGTAGCTACAGACCGATTTCGTTACTCAATTGTACAGGAAAAGTCCTTGAGAAAATGATAAATAAAAGACTCTTTTGGGTTCTAGAGAAAAAAGGGGTTCTAAATAATCTTCAAAGTGGTGGGAGGTGTAAACGCTCCACCGTTGACAATCTAGTGATAGTAGAAAATGAAATAGCTAAAGGATTTGCACTTCGTGAACACACTGTTGCCATTTTTTTGGACATTGTTAAGGCCTATGAAATGACATGGCGACACAAAATAATCCAAACTCTACAATCTTTTAATATTGGTGGAAACATGCTAAGATTTATCTATAAGTTCCTGAATAATAGAGTATTTAGACTATCTTGTAATGGTCAACTTTCAGATAGGTTCCCATTGCATAATGGTATAATTACTGGTTCTTCTCTAAGTCCTCTTTTGTTTATTTCTTACATGAATGATATTTTGGATATTTATAGAAACAAAGACCCGCATCGTATAATTGACCGATTGCAACAAACTCGAGCTCAGGAGGGAATTTTGCGAACCCGAGAGGGAAGTTTGCAAGCTGAGGGAACTTTGCGAAACACTTTGGGACTGCAACATGTAGTGGGAATTTGGCGTAGAATTTCGTTGTGGACCACTGTGGGAATTCTGCGACTGATACGGGGACTTTTGCCAACGATTCTGTGTATTAGGAGTAGTTGAGGAAGCAAGTGATTGTTTCATTCGTTGGAGTCTATCCTGAGCTGGGGTTCTAGAACGGGCTTCACTGGGAAACCAGTTTGCTAGTGAAGCTGAAAGTTCCCTTGTATTATTCTGATCCTCTGGTCCTTTACCATTTTGTGAACTGTTTACACTCGGTGATAAATTACCTCTCCTCTTTCCATGGTAACTAGCTCTGTCCCTGTAAGGCGTTTGATTGCGTCGATTATTATAATTGAATTTGGGACTGACTTTGTATCGTAGGTCACGGTTGTGTTGATATCCATCTCCTGTAATCCTATCCGAAGTGTGGAGGTAACTGGCTCCTTGTCTCAAGGGCGGTGATCTGCCTGTAGGAGAATGAGTGACATCTGGTCGTATAATGCGAGGTCTATTTAATATAGGTGGACTAGGCGATTGTGTACCATCTACTGGATCAACACGTAGCGAGTCACTTTCATCATCAAATGTGATGCGTGCTCGTTTTGTAACGATGGATAAAGTTTGGTCCTGTTTCCTTTTTGTGGTTGATGTTCCTGGGCTTGTCATTTCAGACCCTTGAGTGGTTTGACTTGTTCCTTGTACAGGACTTGCGTCTGTTCTGTCAGGTTTCTTTGATGTCACATTGGAGCTCTCTTTTACAAGAGGTGACATCTGTTTTGTGTCCATTTGTTTTGTCAAGTGTGACACTCGGTTTGACTTCTGTTCCATGGTGGTACTTGTGGCTTTATTCCGACCTGGTGACAGAGAGAAGTGTTGCAGTGACCCAGTGCTCTCTGATAAACCTGATCGAAAACTTACAGATTCCCGGCCTACACTACTTGATCTACGAAAGTTGACTGATTCCCAACCCACACTGGCCGATCTATGAAAGTTGACTGATTCCCGGCCCACACTGGCCGATCTATGAAAGTTGACTGATTCCCGGTCCACACTGGCTGATCTATGAAAGTTGACTGATTCCCGCCCCACACTAGCTGATCTATGAAAGTTTACTGATCCCCGGTCCACACTGGCTGATCTATGAAAGTTTACTGATTCCCGACCAACACTGGCAGATCTATGAAAGTTCACGGATTCCCGACCCACACTGGCTGATCTTCGGAACCGATGCACTTGGTGTGAGGGTATGTCATCTTTGAATTCCTGATATCTTCGAAAGTAGGGAGTAGGTTGGTTCCAGTCATAGTTTTGAAAACCATTCCGAAAAGGTCTAGGGCCTGGCTGGTACGGATTGTATCTTGGTCCTGTCAAAAGTAGAAAAGGGAACTGTTGATAAAAACAAACTAATAGACCTGAATATTCTAACAAAATTGTATGCTTAAGATGGCAATCAGTTAAGCAATCCCCTTTTGCCATAGATGACTAAGTAGGTACCTAATAATAATAATAATAATAATATTGAAGTTTATTTTATACCACATTAACAATAAAATGTTTTTTTGGAATAAATCCCTTTAAGTACTACTGCTTGGCCCTACTGGATCTGGTGAGTAGATGACTTGTAGACACACGCGAAAAAAATCAAGTCAAATCGACTTTTTTGATTGAACTTTATTACTTTTTTTCTAAGAAATATAGAATCAACTAGACATGATCTAGGACAGCATCTTCTAGTACAAGTACCTAGTTGGAACCAAAAAGGGTGAAGAATGATACCAAGGTAAAAGAATGGAAATTCAAATTGCCCAAAAAAAATTGTTCTTGAGTGAGTAGAGAATTCCTAAATTTGAGACATGCATTAAATCTAGGCCGATCTGACGTTTTTTACTTTTTTATATGTAGGTACCTCTTCGTGCGTTCAAAAACGGGGCTGATTCAATTTCAAACCTTGTTTAATCTCGAGCTGTGTCCACACATAGTCGACGCCCGTCGATCGACGAGGTGATTCTATGTTTCGTCGAGGCAGTGTGGACATCGATTCCCGGGTTCTATTGATTTACAATCAACAAGGTGGACTTTTTTTTACCAGAGGCTAAACAAGCACTGGTATCCCCGATCAACTATATCCCTGAAATATTTTTTTTATTAATTTATGCTTTATTTAAAGTGGTAGGATTTTCCTACAAGAGCTATTTCACCCAACCTACATTTCCTACATACATATCCTAAGTCGTTCTGTTTGGTGCTATTTTTTATTATTATTTCCATGTGCAATCAATTGGATTAATGTCACTCAATAGTCAAGCAATACCTCTAGCATTTCAACTTTTTTTTCCCATGAATTTACAGGGGTCACTCATTTGTTCCCTAATATGTAAAACTAATTGTATGTTTCCCCTTCTCATTTTGTGGACACAGCTTAATACTTGATTCCAATGTTATTCACAGGTAAAACACTCCTGGCGCAGACCATAGCAACATGTCTGGACGTACCGTTTGCTATCTGTGATTGTACCACACTCACACAGGCAGGATATGTGGGGGAGGATATTGAGAGTGTGATTGGGAAGCTCCTACAGGATGCCAATTATAGTATTGAACGCGCTCAGACGGGTAAGTGACTATTTAGCAATTCAATTTAGCAAAGTCCCTTGCTAAAGAAATAGCAAAAGTTGAGTGCGGAAGGCAATCCACTCGTAAATTTTTTGTAGCCAAAGCCAAATGTAAGCCCAAAGCAATCACCCTAGTTAGAGCTGATGGAGAAAAACGCCGACCCCGTCTGTACACGGGAAAAGGCGAAGAAGAAAGAACGAGAAAGATGAAGAAATAAGTCAGCTAGTTCTTCCTTCTTCTGGAACTCAGAAAAAAGAGCCCAGACGAATCCCTCAAAAACCAAATCAAGTCCATATAATGACAAACGAAAGTTTCTTGTGTTGAACATTAATGTACCTACCTACATAAGATTATGGTTACTTGGGTGGTTATATTATTATCGTTTTGCGTTTGAAACTCAAAATTCTCAGAGTTTTTCACTAGTA
>NW_007384021.1:2500-4385 GCF_000475195.1 Diaphorina citri | reverse complement strand
TGCGTTGGTCTGTACAGAGACACCAAAACTAGTGGTGTACAGAGACTCCAAAATTAGTGGTAGAATCGGTTAAATCCAGATCCATCAGGAATCCAAAGACTGTTTTACGTCTATAAAACGACTTATAGAGGCAACTGTAACAACGATGGTCTTTTCGTCCCGAAATCGAAGAGGCAAGGGGGCAGGATAGGAGAAAGCCAGCCGTTTCGAGATCAAAACTTACCTGTTTTAAATAAAGTTCGCCCTGGGAGGGAATCGAACCTACGGCCTAGTGTTTACAAGGCAAACGACAGACGCTCTACCCTCCAAGCTAACTAGACTGGCAATATCCCACTTTGTAGGTAGGTACTTCACATTCCGACAGAGAGAGAGAGAGAGAGAAAATGACGTCACATCAATGACGCCATGACATCACATCTCGAGTTGGACTACTGATAGAGAATTATTATGTAATTACTCTAAACTATTACGTCATGTCTACTGTGTTCTGTAGTAGTGTAGTACAATAAACTTTGAAGTTCCCCCTCCCCCTAATTATAGGTAGAAAAGATCGGGCCGATATAAGGATCATCCAAACAGAAGTTACAGCAAACTTTAATCTCCCCTATAATTAGCTAGGAGCCAGATATTGCTCATGACAGGCAAAATGGTCAAATTGGGTCAAAGATTCAAAATAGATTCGAACGAAATTGATCCCCCCTGTTTTGGAAGCCAAATTTTGTTTGAACGTGGGACCCGTGACGAACGGTCGAAAGTTGGAAGAGTGGCATTGACATTAGGTTCGACCAACTGTACCAGGAGAGTTGAAGACGGTTCTCGAACTTTCAGATAAGAGAGGATAAAATTCTATGCCTCAACTGGGATTGAACCCGCGATCTGTTTGATTCACCACAACACAACTAAGTTATAGGAATCCTCTTCCAAAGGGACATGAGGGATTCATAAAATCTATTAGGAACAATCAAGATTCAAGACCTCCCTGTTAAAATATAAAGGCTCACAGGGAAAGGAAAGACTACTGGTTTGGTGGAAGAGCTCCTTCAGGACAGTCCTTCTAAATGAAAGCCAGAAAAAGGGAGGGGGGAATCAGTAAAGGACCTACTACATAGCTACCCTGTAATGTACACATGACTACATTACCTACCACCTTTTCGAAAACTTCAAAATATAGTTGATGGAGAAATTTCACGCGTTTTCAATACATATTTTATGTGCTTTTCCTCCTTCTCTTCCTCCTCCTCATCCTCCTCCTCCTCCTCCCCCTTTTTCTTCTTCTTTATTAGGAAAAGGGGATTCAGTGAAGGACCTATTATCTAATCACCCTGTAATGTACCTACGTACATTACCTACACCTTTCCGAAAACTTCAAAATATAGTGGATGGAGAAATTTCACGCGTTTTCAATACATATTTTATGTGCTTTTCCTCCTTCTCTTCCTCCTCACCCCCCCCTCCTTCTTCTTCTTCTTTATTTTTTTTCTGCTTTTGTAATTTCCACGTGAGCTTTCCTCATCCATGTTTGAATTTCACCATTTTTTCACCTCCACTTCTTCCTTCTTCTTCTTCTTCTCCTCCTCTTCCCTTCTCTTCTTTCTCCTCTTTTTCCTTCTCCTATACTCCTGAATAATACATAGTTCAAATAGATCCGATGATGGCAAGTGAGGTAATAATTCATGAAAATACTGATGTGGAAAAAAATATCTCGGAATACCATTAGATTTTGACTGCCCCCTTCACTTTAGCTTCACTATAGTTGGGGATCAGTCAAAATCGTACTGAAAGAGCTGACCCTTTCTTCGGAAAATCGGATACCAGAGACCAGTAGCTGAACTGCCTACTGGAAATGGAGGAGTAAAGATTGTACGAGTATTTTCCTTGCGAAATT
>NW_007384020.1:0-4330 GCF_000475195.1 Diaphorina citri | reverse complement strand
GAAAGAAAAATTATAAATTCCCATTGAAATTTTGGTTTTTCGAAATCCCTTCTTTTTTGACAGGGACGGGGAACACTCGTTCCGGAAAATTCCCAGAATTCATTTCATTGGGATCACTCGCCGAAATTACCTAAAGCTTGAAAAAATCCCGCAACCTATATCCGGCAGCGTGCGTAGCGTATTATTCCCTGGATTAACTCGGGGGTAATATTTACTCCCTTTTCCCCTACCCGTCTCTCTCCCTTGGAACGGTGGGAGGGGAATTTCCCTCTGTGCTATCGTGGTGGGAGGGGGAGGATGTATCCCTAGGTTGGGGGATTTTTTTTTTTCAACGTCCCATTTCGGTCGGAGGGAATTTCCCTCCACGCTATTCAGGTGGGAGAAGGGGGCGTTTTCCTTGGGATGGCAGAGGGAAATCTCTATGCCCCATTTACCTAGGTGGGAGGGGCTGGGAGAGGGGGAGATTTACGTCTCATTTAGGTGGGAACGGGAGGGAGAAAGTTTTTAATCCCTCAGAAAGCCGCTGTTCATTACTATAAAATAAACGAGGCTTTACATCTCTGCACTTTACACTCTACAGACTCTACACTGGCACGGATTTCACTTGCCCTTGACTATATGTTTTTTTTTTTTTTTTTTTTTTTTTTTTTTTTTCTGAATCCAATGAATCCATCGTGCATTGAATCCAGGTTCATTCTGAAAAAAATTACAACATGCTTCACCATATTATATGTTTAAATTCACCATATATTTAAAATTGTTTTGATAGGATTATTAATCATGGTCAATTATATATGTATTTATTTTATAAATTAAACTTCATCATGGGCAGAATACCCTCATCCCCCATCCTGGGGAACCCATTCCCATATCCCATTATTATTAACCCATTCCCATATCCCATTATTATTCCCATTAGCCACTCCCATCCAATATACGTCCGCTCAGCTCAGCGTGTTTACCCAACAATATTTTTGAGTAAACAAGAAATTGTATGCTAATATGAAAATCATCCTATTAAATGTCCTCCTCTCTGCTCCCTCCTGAAAAAGTATCCCTAAACAAACATTCGCGTGGGGGGGGGGGATAAAACAATGGCATTTCATATTCCATTCTCCCACATAACAACACTTTAGCCAAGTTCTATCTCGTCTCCAGTGAAACAGCTGTGATATGTTACTAGAATGTCTTCCAGTGTTCTCGTGTTTAGTTTTTTTCCGACTTCTGTTTTTTCTTCCCAGCTATTTTTGTTGAATCTGTTCTGTCCATTTATGTCGTTATCGTTGCGTTGGTTACTTACTATTTCAGCCAAAGCAGCACTTGCAATGCAATCATTGTTACGGATTTTACTATGTTTACTAATTCCTACAGTCGTTAGTTGCCAAGTCCAAAGTTTTCCGTCCAAAAACTAGTACCCATTTTCTATGGAAATAATTCCGTCAAGTACAGTATGTACTGACTTAGTACACTTTGTACTAGTCGTGAATACCGGGATGCTGAATGAAACCCGGTGACGGGAAACGCGGGAATGTTTGGAACGAGGGAATTTTATACACGGGACGAGATTTTCCCTCCCGTTACGTCACTGGCGCGTTGCCGAGTCAGGAGATCGATATATTCTCGTCCCTTCCTTTAGCAAAAATCCCTTCTCTTCTTGCTTCAGAAAAATTCCCTTCTCTGCTCTTCCTTTTACAAAATTCCCTCTTCTTCATCCAGCTGAAATCTGAATACCCTTTTCTTCCCGAAAAATCCCCTTTTCTCCCGTTAAAAAATTCCCTCCTCTTCAGCTTTGTACTTTTCCTCCAGCTAAATTTCTGTCTCTTCCTTCAGCAGGGAAATTCCTTCATCATTGTTCCCTTCCCTTCGTCAGCATTGCTATACCCTCTTGATTCAGCAATTAAATTCCCTTTTCCTCCGGCAAAATTCCCTTCTCTTCAGCATTATAATATGACTACCCTCTTGCTTCAACATTGTTATTCTCTTTAGCCAAAATCCCTTCTCTTCTTTCAGTACGGAAATTTGCTTCAGAATTTTGTTCCCTTCTCGGCCTTGCTTCAACATTGAAAGTCCCTCTGGCTTCAGCACTGTTTGACTGTTCCTTCACTGATAAAAAAAACTAGGGTGCCGGCAGCCCAATCGGGTGACTGGGTTCCGACACTCTAATATAGAATTCTATATCGGGAAGGTTGACACTATAATAGAGCATTCCAACTTGCAACAGCCTAAATCAGGGGAAGTAACCCAATAATAGAGTTCTTCCACCCTAAACTTGTGGCACCCTGTCACCATTTTCTTTTTCTCAGTGCTTCAGACTTACAATTCCCTCTTGCTTCAGCATGGCCCTTTCCCTTCAGCATTATCCCTGTCAGCACGTGATTCGGTGCAGCGCGGTGAGGTATAATGTTCCCGACACTTCAGATAGTTGTGACAAAGTGACATGTTGAAGTTCAGAAATGTCTTCGAGTGAAATAATGCTGACTGCTCTGTTTTCCATTGCGATACCACGTGCTAAGTTCATGCTCATGTTGACAAGGATGTTGACTCTGCTGTCGATGTTGACATTATACCTTGGATGGCTATTTCGGCAATCGTGTACTGCTGTCTTTTCTTGACCACTCCCAGTCTGGGTGAGGTGTGAGGAGACGCGTATAGCTTGTCGCCCAATGGAGAGTAAAAGCCCCGGCTCTAAAATCCTTCAGTGACCTCTATTCAACAAAAAATACTTCCGGAATGAGACCGAAAAGTTCCTTTACATTTCACCACACCGTTACAGCTCTTATTCCTCAAACATCAAATACTTAGTTTTCAACGATGAATGTGTTCCATTGCAAAGTATGACGAAGTACCTCTGTATGAAGGATAAAGGATTTTCTAGGACAAAGCATCATGAAGTTGTATGCCTTAGTTTTCAACGATGAATGTGTTCCATTGCAAAGTATGACGAAGTACCTCTGTATGAAGGATAAAGGATTTTCTAGGACAAAGCATGTGAAGTTGTACGTTTTCTATGACAAAGTGAAATAAATGGAACAAGCACAGTGAGGTCTTATAGGATGGAAATCTCGGTAGAGGAAGAAAAAGTAGAAGAGGAAGAAAAAGGAGATGATAACGAAGAAGTAGATGAAGAAGAAGAAGAAGAAGAAGAAGAAGAAGAAGAAGAAGAAGAAGAGGAAGAGTAAATGGAACAAGCACAGTGAGGTCTTATAGGATGGAAATCTCGGTAGAGGAAGAAAAAGTAGAAGAGGAAGAAAAAGGAGATGATAAAGAAGAAGTAGATGAAGAAGAGGAAGATGAGAAAATAGTAAATAGGAAAAACGGCAAAAGCAAACAAGGCCCATTACGAAGGTTTGTAAGGTAATTTGTCGCAATGCGATTTCCGATGTTCCTCGTCTTTCAATGCATCAAGTTTGACGCAAAATGTACAGGGTTTGTAAGGTAATTTGTCGCAATGCGATTTCCGATGTTCCTCGTCTTTCAATGCATCAAGTTTGACGCAAAATGTACAGAGTATAGATAGGTATATAGGTACAGTGGACATGTTTCAAACTAGGGTTGCATCAAATGTTGAAGTCGATGCAACTTGGATTGTTCTAAAATCAGGGGTTTCATGTCCTACATAAGCAGGTTAAATGATTTTGGTCTATGTTTACTTATGGGTAAAGGGACTGCTTGTCCTATTTTTCAAGTCCTGCTTTATTTTCTTTGTCCATTTTAAAGGCAGGCAGATAACATTTATCCTATGAGTTATTGCAACGATATCTGCCGAGTGTTCTTCGGTGCACGAAACGTTTGGCACTAGAGCAAGCAAGTGCTGATTTCAGGCATTTCCATACACTTAATCAAGGAAGGGCAAATCCCTTCACAAGAGCCAATAGTTACGGGTCTGAAAACTCCAAATTTATTTCGCATTTGTTGAAACCATTCCAAAATGTATCCAACATTTCCTTTATCTATCTCTGTGTGTTTTTCCAATATGCTCTTATCTGAGGAAACTTTTTCCTCGTTTCCCCTCAGGTCTCCATTTCTAAATTTCTATACGGATTAGTTTCGTGCAATATTTTACTGCAATGCTCTATTTTGGTAGCGTAGGTACCTACAGCTGTGTTTTCTAATGGCAAAAATGGCACCGATGTGATGGCTATGATGAATTTATTTTATTAATTTTTGGTAAACCCCTGGACCAATATTTTTTTTCGAACTTCTTAGCTCTGGGATTAATATTTTCGTGTTCATAAAAGGTAATTATGTAATTTATGTCTAATGAAAAATGTGCAGCAAAAACTATCTGGAGTAAGATTCATTCCCAGCTTAACCCCACACACAAAAAGCC
>NW_007384019.1:0-4385 GCF_000475195.1 Diaphorina citri | reverse complement strand
GCTTCAAACAAGCCAAAAGACCAATATTCATCTATAAAAAGAGTGCAAGTTACTGATTAGATACCTACACACTCAACAGATCAGATCATCATGAAAAAGAAGGTATGAAAAATTCAAGGTGATTGGAGATAACTGCTAGGTAGACACCAACCTACATTTTGAATCCATGGAACCCATAAAATTAAATACATAATGCTGGCCACTCACACTCTGGCCCTGTCAGATGGTCTGAGTGATAGTAGCCAGCTACAGAAGCCAGCTACAGACAGGTACTTGTGCAGAAGTCATGTCAGTGGAAGATTTCTACCAAAGAACTGGCACAAATGAGCAGTGATTATAGGGTTAGGGTTAGGTTGTGTTATTATAGGGTTAGGTTGAACACAAAAAGGAGTTTTCACAATTAGAGCAGTGATTAGTGTTATTATAGGGTTAGGTTAAATACTAAAAGGAGCTTTCTTTTCCACTGTCGTGGCTTCTGTATAATTACCAATCCCTGTTTAGGACTGCTAGGGTACTTTTTAGTCTCATTTGAGTGGGATAAAGACAAAGGAGGGTTAATGACAATAACATGGTTATCTATTAAAATTAAAAAAAAAAGAAAAATGTTTGAGAGGATGCTGTGAAGATTTAATTTCAACATTTTGCAGCCACTGAAAAATACCCATTTAAATATCTAGGTATTAGAGCTGTGGGTGAACAAACTTTGATTAACTGAAATAGGTATGTTGGTATCTACATAGGTAGGTAGGTAGGTACTTCATAATGGAGCAGTTGCAAATGGGTAAAAATTATAAATAAATGGTCGATTCCTATGTAAAAAGTTGGGAAAAATCCAAATCTGAGGTCAAAACTCCGAAAAAATAACTGTGAAAGGTCGAAAATTCAATTTTTATTTTCCGTTCTAAGGAAAGAGTTCAAATATGTGTGACGTCAGACTTTACGCAGTTGTTTTTTTCGTCCGTTAGGTAGCGCCACTATGCAAGCGCGCTAGCGGAGGAGCAGAAAGAACTGCGCAGAAACGTATGCGCAACATGGTTATCCATTGAAATTAAAAAAAAAAAATTAATAATAATAATAATAATTAAAAAAAAAAAATGTTTGAGAGGATGCTGTGAAGATTTAATTCCAACATTTTGCAGCCATTGAAAAATACCCATTTAAATATCTAGGTAATAGTGCTGTAGTGAACAAACTTCAATAATTAAGTGAAATAGGTATGTTGGTATCTACATAGTTAGGTAGGTACTTCATAATTTTGAAAACTTGTCACTACATTTCAGGTACTTCTCATGGGAAAGAGTGGGTCTGGAAAGACGAGTATGAGATCCATCATCTTTGCCAATTATATTGCCAGAGACACCAAACGGCTGGGTGCTACAAGTAAGTATAGAAAAATTGTAAGGAAAAAACTCGTGACATGTGTACCATTTGGACCATGAAGTAGTTTTATTAATTTGAAAATATAAAGCAAATTAATTTTACATTGCAATGTCTCATTTTGCCCATGTTGCCTTCCGCATGACATGTTTGAAATCCTCTAGGCTCACCTCCCCCACCCCCCTCCTGTCTGCCGCATCTATCATAGCCTGCAATTCTTCTTCGCCCTCGTCTTCTCCCAATTGTCTTGCCACCCGGCGTAAATTCCTGAGCGTAATTGTTCCTGTTTCATCATCATCAAATAGATCAAATGCACGCTCCAAATCCACGTCTGAATCCACCTGGTTCATTTTGACTCCCATGATGTTCTGGAACTCCTGGAATAGAGAATTTTTTGTGATTTGATTAAAAAAAAAATCTTTTATCTGGTAGGTCCTGAATGTTTCTATCCTTTGTGAGTCCCTTATCTGCAGACACATAGGAAGATTTTCCATACACTTAAGTCTATCACTTCATCCTTGGTTTTTTTTTCCAATGATTGTACCATGGAACCACTTTTGCATTACTTCAATTCACATTCTTACCTATACATCCATGCCTATTCAAGAAGGGAAAAGTTCGGTCAAAAATCCTGAACGTTTCTATCCTTTGTGAGTCCCTTATCTGCAGACACATAGGAAGATTTTCCATACACTTAAGTCTATCACTTCATCCTTGTTTTTTTTTCAATGATTGTACTGTGGAACCACTTTTGCATTACTTCAATTCATATTCTCACCTATACATCCATGCCTATTCAAGAAGGGAAAAGTTCGGTCAAAATTTTTTCCTGGCCGGGATTCGAACCCAGCACCTCCAGGTTGAGAGTCATCCTTACCTGGAACGTTATACCAGCACTCCTATCACGTGACGCAGAGTCCCCAGTCCCCGTCACTCCTCCCCACATCAAACTCCGTATCTCTTCCTTATCCGCCTCAAACCCCAGTGCTTTCATTGCAATCTTAAAATCATTCACCGAAATAAATCCGGTCCCATCCGAATCGAAAATATTGAACGCTTCCCGGAGGAGTCCCCAGTCCCCGTCACTCCTCCCCACATCAAACTCCGTATCTCTTCCTTATCCGCCTCAAACCCCAGTGCTTTCATTGCAATCTTGAAATCATTCACCGAAATAAATCCGGTCCCATCCGAATCGAAAATATTGAACGCTTCCCGGAGATCTTCCATTTGACGCGGCGTCAGTTCTAGTTTGGGTGCGGGCTTCGAGCGTTCTGTATAATCACCGCGTCGCTGCGTCGAGTGACTGCTGCCTCCGGCGCCGCTTGTAGCTCGGCTTAACATTGACGCGACGCGCGACGGATTTTACTGATACTAAGTACTCTACAGACAGTAACTCCACGGGTTTTCCTACTAGTAATATTCGACGGTCAACTCCACAGACTTTCGAGAGGGGGTTTTTTTCGAGTTGGATTTTGAGCGTGTGGATTCTAGCGGTTATTCCGACGCGTGAGGTAATGATAGAAGAAGAAAATATCTCACTGAAATGATAATATTCCACAGATAGTCAGCTCCACAGACTTTTGAAAGGGTTTTTCTTCGAGTTGGATTTTGAGCGTGTGATAGCGTTTATTCCGACGTGTGAGGTTGTGATAGAAGAAAAAATATCTCACTGAAATTCGAAAATGACTGGACAAAGAAAAGACATTTTGTCAAGCCCAAATCAGTAATGACGAATACAGACGACTGGCCAAAATGAAGAAATTGAATTTTGAGGCTTTTGACTGTGTGATAGCGTTTATTCCGACGTGTGAGGTTGTGATAGAAGAAAAAATATCTCACTGAAATTCGAAAATGACTGGACAAAGAAAAGAAATTTTGTCAAGCCTAAATCAGTAATGACGAATAAAGACGACTGGCCAAAATGAAGAAATTGAATTTTGAAGCTTTTGACGACAGTCTAAGGCCGACCACACACGTTTAGGTTTACCTGGGTATACGTGTCAATTAAAAGCACTACTTACTTCTACATCTAGAACTAGAAAAATTTGGCCTGAGTGTTATTGAAGTAACTACTGATCAAATTACTTGCATTTCACTTGCTTACCTAATTCCGGTGTTTATTTCACTTTCTTTCAGTCGAAGTGGAGCATTCTCACGTCAGATTCCTGGGAAATCTTGTTCTCAATTTGTGGGACTGTGGAGGGTAAGTTTACACTTGCACCACTTGACTTTTCAAAGTGAGTTAATTTGTTTATTATTTTTATTATTATATTATTTTAGCCTTCGTTTTGTTTTGTTTGTTTCTTCTTCTCTATTTGTATTTACTCTTTTGTATTTTTTTACTCTATTTGTAATATGTGTTCCCCCAAAATACACGAGACCTTGTTTAGACTGCGTGGGTAAAGGGACTTTTCAGTCTTATCCCAGCAGGATAAACAAGGTATATTCTATTCTATTCTAGATCGCGGGATCGAGCGAACTTTATCCTAAAGAGATAAGGTTCGTTCTTGGAACGGCTGACTCTCTCCTGTCCTGTGTCAAGCCAATGTGCTTACCCGATGATAGAACACGGGGAGTATGGTGTAACCTACTGAGTGGATTTCCGGGAAATCTGGCGATGATCATTGAAGTTAAGCAACGCTGTGCTTGGTTGATATGTAGATGGGTGACCGTCTACTGTGGATTCCCTGGACGAAAACTTGTGTCTATCATTGAACTTAAGCAACACTGTGCTTGGTTTTTACGACGGGTGACTGTCTGACAAATGACGTGCTCCTGGTCATTTCGGGTTGCACTGTTCTTTTTTTTTTCTCTCTCTCTTTTTTAAGAGGTTTGACAGAGAGAACTGGACTTGCTAAGGTCTTATCGTCCCGATATCGAAGAGAGAAGGAAGACAGGATAGGAGAAAGCCAGTCGTTCGGGGAACGAACATTTTCCGTTCAGGATAAAACCCGCCACGGGCGGGAATCGAACTCGCGACCTAGCACTTACAAGGCAGACGCGCCTTG
>NW_007384018.1:0-4386 GCF_000475195.1 Diaphorina citri | reverse complement strand
CAGCCTAAATCAGGGGAAGTAACCCAATAATAGAGTTCTTCCACCCTAAACTTGTGGCACCCTGTCACCATTTTTTTTCTCAGTGCAGTTCTCTGACATTAGATAGCGCTAGGTCGCGGGTTCGATTCCGCCCCGGGTGGATTTTATCCCAAACAGACGTTATTGCTTCTCGGAACGGTTGACTTTCTCCTATCCTGTCTTCCTTGCTTTCGGAACGATAAGACCTCAGCAGTTACAGTTCCTATTAAACCTTCAGGCAGCGTTTTGTGTGGTTGTTATCTGGATGCGTGTCTAAGTGTGACTTTACTTGCTTCTCGCTTACAGGAACGGGTTAATGCCACGTGTAATAGGAAGGTATTTAGTATGGTGTTGGGGGTGAAGATACATACATAGCCATACATCTATGTTTTCCTATGTATTTCATATTCTCCTCGCAGAAATACTGCTAGGTAATATATGTATCTACTGGAAGCCTAAATTCGTCCCTTTTATAATTTGTATGTCTAATCCATCCTAAGTGTGACTTTACTTGCTTCTCGCTTACAGGAACGGGTTAATGCCACGTGTAATAGGAAGGTATTTAGTATGGTGTTGGGGGTGGAGATACATAGCCATGCATCTATGTTTTCCTATGTATTTCATATTCTCCTCGCAGAAATACTGCTAGGTAATATTATAGGTATCTACTGGAAGCCTGAATTCGTCCCTTGTATAATTTGTATGTTTAATCCAATCTAATTCAGACCATTTTATTCCTCTCTGTTGCAGTGACGTGGACTTGGAGACATCACAGAATCTATCAAACCACTCTAGCAATTCTTCTAATTCTAGTTTATCTTCGAGGTAAGTTCATATATATGGTCAGATGGTCACATTCAGATGGTCAGAAATATACTTTTTCATTGACCCCATTGACCAAAATTCCGCCTGGATCAATAGATTAACGGGAGGGTGGGTTTGGATGTTATAAATTATATATACCTACATTTGGGGACCCCTGAGTGTGTCCCTCCGGGGCCCCTAAAGCTCCGGTCTGAGGAAGTGGCATATACGCTAGCGGTCAGAAATGATCGTTGTGTTTGGATTTCGCCATCTAAACTCGCGGGTTCGATTCCGCCCCGGGTGGATTTTATCCCAAACAGACGTTATTGCTTCTCGGAACGGCTGGCTTTCTCCTATCCTGTCTTCCTCGCTTTCGGAACGATAAGACCTCAGCAGTTACAGTTCCTATTAAACCTTTAGGCAGCGTTTTGTGTGGTTGTTATCTGGATGGGTGCCTAAGTGTGACTTTACTTGCTTCCCGCTTACAGGAACGGGTTAATGCCACGTGTAATAGGAACGTATTTAGTATGGTGTTGGGGGTGGAGATACATAGCCATGCATCTATGTTTTCCTATGTATTTTATATTCTCCTCGCAGAAATACTGCTAGGTAATATAGGTATCTACTGGAAGCCTAAATTCGTCCCTTTTATAATTTGTATGTCTAATCCATTCTAATTCAAACCATTACGTCAAGGGCACCTCGATATTTACAAGAGTCGCATCAGCATCTTACAACTGGTAAGGCTGGCAGACACTCATGCTCAGACCTGTCTGATCTTCTGGCAGACACTCATGCTCAGACCTGTCTGATCTTCTGGCAGACACTCATGCTCAGACCTGTCAGATCTTCTGGCAGACACTCATGCTCGGACCTGTCTGATCTTCTGGCAGACACTCATGCTCAGACCTGTCAGATCTTGATCTCTCAGAATTACGTCAAGGGCACCTCGATATTTACAAGAGTCGCATCAGCATCTTACAACTGGTAAGGCTGGCAGACACTCATGCTCAGACCTGTCAGATCTTGATCTCTCAGAAGGTCTGAACGTGAGTAATAAGAAAGGGCTGATTTTTTGCCTCGTCAATCCTCTTCCTCGCGTCTCGGATTGCATTCAGATTTGAATCTCTTCCCCCATGATGTGGACTTGGAGACATCACAGAATCTATCAAACCACTCTAGCAATTCTTCTAATTCTAGTTTATCTTCGAGGTAAGTTCATATGGTCAGATGGTCACATCCAGATGGTCAGAAATATACTTTTTCATTGACCCCATTGACCAAAATTCCGCCTGGATCAATAGATTAACGGGAGGGTGGGTGTGGATGTTATAAATTATATATACCTACATTTAGGGGCCCCTGAGTGTGTCCCTCCGGGGCTTCTAAAGCTCCGGTCTGAGGAAGTGGCATATACGCCAGCGGTCAGAAATGATCGTTGTGTTTGGATTTCGCCATCTAAGGAGTAAGAATTCAGATGTTCCAAAAATGACGCCCCGGGCGGGAATCGAACCCGCGGCCTAGCGCTTACGAGGCAGACGCACTACCAACTAAGCTAACTAGGCTGGCTAGTTGTATTCTTTGAAGTTTGAAGAGTTCATTCATTTACCTCATAATTATCTGTGTACGCAATATTACCAAGTTTATTGGGGTTAAATGCAGACATGAGCTACGTACGTCTGAGTGTTTGCCAATAGAATTATACTATACTCCTCGGCCCTGGTTATCTGAGGTTTCTCAAGAGTATCACTGGTTACTACTGTCTGTAGTAACTGAGGATTGGATTTTTCATTCCAAGTCCTGGGTCTAGCTGTCTATGGTGTGTTGCCCATGGAAACACACACTGGTAATTCAATAAACCTTTGCTATCTCCTCTCTGATTTCGCCTGTACTGCCGTGTATGCTTTTAATATCGGCGGAAATAATCTAATCATGTTCTACTTCAGTATCGACAAGACAAAGTTTCCCCTTGTGTACAAACTTTTCCATCAAGTTCTGTCTGTGTACGCAATATTACCAAGTTTATTGGGGTTAAATGCAGACATGAGCTACGTACGTCTGAGTGTTTGCCAATAGAATTATACTACTCCTCGGCCCTGGTTACCTAAGGGTTCTCAAGAGTATCACTGGTTACTACTTACTGTTTCCGGTCTGAGGAAGTGGCATATACGCCAGCGGTCAGAAATGATCATTGTGTTTGGATTTCGCCATCTAAAGAGTAAGAATTCAGATGGTCAGAAGTGACACAAGTTGTGAAGTGCTTCCTGAATGTGACCCAAATAGAAAGGAAAAATACTGCTCCGTATTCCATAGAGCTAAAAATAACCCACCAGGAGAATCCCCGTGAGTAAAAGTTTCCAAATGCTGCTGCACGGGGAAAGTTATTTATTGTTTACATTGCAGTCTTGTTTACTTCGGACCCTCGTTTTGTTTACACGAAGTATAGGGTAGGACACTAAGTATAGGGGAGGGCGATGTAATGAAGAGTCACTGTAGTTGTGCTCATTCAACTGATGGGAATTGTGATGTAATAACCACACATACGAAACACATTGTATTTATCAAGTCTCCGTTTGATAAATACAATGTAGTTTGAAGCTGGATATTGCCAGCCTAGTAAGCTTGGTTGGTAGCGCGTCTGCCTTGTAAGCGCTAGGCCGCGGGTTTTTATCCTGAAGAAATAAGGTTCGTTCTCGAAACGGCTGGCTTTCGTCTATCCTGTCTATGGTATTGTTCTATGTTTTTATTTACAGATATATGATGTCCTTACTTATGGTATTGTTCTATGTTTGTATTTACAGATGTATGATGTCCTTACTTATGGTATTGTTCTATGTTTGTATTTACAGATATATGATGTCCTTACTTATGGTATTGTTCTATGTTTGTATTTACAGATATATGATGTCCTTACTTATGGTATTGTTTTATGTTTGTATTTACAGATATATGATGTTCTTACTTATGTTATTGTTCTATGTTTTTGTATTTACAGATATATGATGTCCTTACTTATGTGTGGACTTGGAGACATCACAGAATCTATCAAACCACTCTAGCAATTCTTCTAATTCTAGTTTATCTTCGAGGTAAGTTCATATGGTCACATCCAGATGGTCAGAAATATACTTTTTCACTGACCCCATTGACCAAAATTCCGCCTGGATCAATAGATTAACAGGAGGGTGGGTGTGGATGTTATAAATTATATATACCTACATTTGGGGGCCCCTGAGTGTGTCCCTCCGGGGCCCCTAAAGCTCCGGTCTGAGGAAGTGGCATATACGCCAGCGGTCAGAAATGATCATTGTGTTTGGATTTCGCCATCTAAAGAGTAAGAATTCAGATGTTCCAAAAATGACGCAAGTTGTGAAACACTTCCTGAATGTGACCCAAATAGAAAGGAAAAATACTGCTCCGTAGTCCATAGAGCTAAAAATAACCCACCAGGAGAATCCCCGTGAGTAAAAGTTTCCTAATGCTGCCGCACGGGGAAAGTTATTTATTGTTTACATTGCAGTCTTGTTTACTTCGGACCCTCGTTTTGTTTACACGAAGTATAGG
>NW_007384017.1:2300-4387 GCF_000475195.1 Diaphorina citri | reverse complement strand
TTATTTTGTACTTACAAGAGTAATACCTGTACACATTGGTACCTATCCACATGACATTGCAGAAAGCTCAAATAAAAAGCCAAGATAATTGAAAATTTAGCATCCCTAGAGGCTTCGAGGTTGAACATTGAACTCATAATTTGAAGTGGTAGGGTTCAAGTCCCAGAAAAAATATAAAGGTGCACATTCATGGTTATAATAAATTAAGGTGCACCACATTCGTAAAACCTTTGCTTGATACCTGCTAACGAATACCTAGATTTCTAAAATTGAAGACTTACCACATGTTAAAGATTTTGGAAAGATGCAATCATTGTTGATGTTGACAGTATGGTTTCCTAAGAAAATGGAGATTCCGTTGTGAATTCTAACGTAGGATACGACATCTGAAACAAATAAACAATTTTTTGAGGGGTTAACAAACTAACTGCGAAGGTTAGAGTGTTGTTCTTTCATATTTTGGTCCTAAATTCCTAATGAAGAAAGCAGGAAGTTTGTAGGTAGTAGGTACTCATATTTTAGTACTCTCATTAGATGGAGAAATTTAATGGATCCTCGTAACCTAATCCCAGTACCTAACTTTAATTATTATAAAGTACCTGTGTAGGTAGGTAGGTAGTTATACCTACCTTATAAGTAAGAGAGCAAATACGTAACACAGTACTTGAAGTACAGGGAATAGGTATTTTGTTTTAATTTGAAATAAATCAGTGCCTAATACATTTTAAAATTTATAGCAAAGTAAACTAGGGCTGAATCTTAATAATTAAATTAGAGAACCTTTTTTTAATTTTCAATGGAAACGTAGAAAAAGATATAACATTTTTTGAAAATGAGAAACAGCGAGAAGTTATACTATGAAAATAACGCGAAATTGGACTAAATTGTTGCATATTGCATACACAGAAATATGTACATGTACTCGTATGTCTGTCTGTTACGGCGCTGTTACTCTGATGGAACTTTTGTTGTTCTCTTTTCACGAAAAAACGGCTTGACCGATTTTGATGAAATTTTTTGTGGTTGTTGAGAAGAGTACTGAGGGTGACATAGGCTATTTAAATTTGTCATATTCCATCCCGATTCAAAATGCCAGCACCTCAAAGTTATGACTCTTATGCCACGCTGATCCCGTACAAAGGACGGGTCAACCACTAGTTACCTATAAGAAACTAGAGGTAAATATAGGCCCGTATACAAAATTTGAGTTTTCTAAATTTATCGGTTCAAAAATTAAGGAGGGGGGGGGGGACTTTATGAATGCACTGTATTTGGTAACGTTTTTCGTGTTCACCCCCTATATTCCTTGGTTTCCTAACCTAGGGAGAGTGATTGTATCGGCAAACGGCAACCCCGCAAAGTCATGGGAGCGGCGCAACCCCACGTAGCCCCAGTAGGGGATCCGTCACCTGGTGAGCGCATAGCGCAAGTCCATATACAGGGTATATAGAAAAAAAACACTCGAAATATCTTGAGAATGGTTTTGAATTTCGAAGAACGCTGAAACACGTTTATCATTATATTCAGGGAAAAACATTTTCTACTGGGTTTCATTTTGTTGACATCATCAGGGGCGGCCCCAGGGGGTCAACTTATAAATCTTAGTACAACATAAGGAAGACCTTAAAAATAGAGTACTTTGGTACAAGTTTGAGGTCAATATCATAAACAGGTAAAGAGGACCGGAGCTATGGATTCTTCAATATTTAAAGTCAGTCGCCTTGTTATTTTTATGATAGGGGAAGCACCATAAATAATTAAATGTCTAAAAAGAAAAAAAAGCATTATGAAAGGTGATTTGTACTTTGAAATCTTTGAATATCCGCTCGGATTTCGAACCCAATAGTGAGATTTCAAATTGCGAGCCAGATTATGGATCGACCCTCAGGTCTGAAATTTGTATCTCAATTGCGGTCCGAATTTCGAGCTGAATCATGAAAGTGACCTATCTAATCACCTATCAGAATGCTTTATTCAAATTTGGTACTTCCCCTATCAGAAAAATAACATGGCGGACTTTAAGCTTAAATAAAACGCCGGCCCTGTTTATGGAATCAGCATCAAACTTTTACCAAAGTTTTTTTTTT
>NW_007384017.1:0-2032 GCF_000475195.1 Diaphorina citri | reverse complement strand
AGAAAATGTTGTAAATACAAATTTAAGACCAAAAAAAAAAAAAAAAAAAAAAAAAAAAAACAAACAAAACAAACAAACAGAGGGGACTGCAGAGGGAACTGAGGTCTTACCGTCCCGAAATCGAAGAGAGAAGGAAGGCAGGATAGGAGAAAGCCAGCCGTCCCGTGAAAAAACATTATCCGTTCAGGATAAAATCCGCCCTGGGCGGGAAACGAACCCGCGGCCTAGCGCTTATACAAGGTAGACGCGCTACTAATTTAAGTAAAAAAAAAAAAAAAAAAAAAAAAAAAAAAAAAAACAGAGGGAACTGCAACTGCTGAGGTCTTACCGTCCCGAAATCGAAGAGAGAAGGAAGGCAGGATGGGAGAAAGCCAGCCGTCCCGTGAAAAAAACATTATTCGTTCCGGATAAAATCCGCCCCGGGCGGGAAACGAACCCGCGGCCTAGCGCTTACAAGTTAGACGCGCTATCAAGCAAACTAACTAGGCTGGCTCAAAAAAGGAATATGAACGTCAGTGAATCCAGGGGTGATGATGGTTACTGAAAATACTACTTTTTTTAAGTACCTATAGGTATATAGTATGCAAGCAAACTAACTAGGCTGGCTCAAAAAAGGAATATGAACGTCAGTGAATCCAGGGGTGATGATGGTTACTGAAAATACTACTTTTTCTAGGTACCTTTTCTAGTTTTATATGGGTGCCGCGTTGTGCGACCGACGCTCGACGCGATGATGGGACTAGTTAACAGTACCTATAGAGATTCAGTAGATAATTAAGGTATAATTATTAACTACGTTCAGGTGTTTAAGACACGAAAACCAAAGTAATTTTACTCTGTGGAATTCAGTAAAAGCTTTGCATTAAAGTTTGCGTGTCAGGTCAAAGCAAAAGTTTAATTATTTCCGATAATAATCAGCTAAATACTCGTGTAATATATGACTAGGTTTATAGGTATACGTAATATATACTCGTGAAATATATACATAATTACATATAATTTAGGGTACGGTGGGGTGAAAAGAAGCACGAGGTAAAAATGACCAATCAGTGTTGGGGGAAAACTGACTCCAATATACCTACCACTTAAATGTGACGTAATTTTCCGACATACTGGTTTAAAAGCCTCAGCCAGCCTAGTTAGCTTAGTTGGTAGTGCGTCTGCCTTGTAAGCGTTCGGGTTCGATTCCCGCCCGGGGCGGATTTTATCCTGATGGGATAATGTTCGTTCTCGGAACGGCTGGCTTTCGTCCTACGGCATAAATTAAGTTAAGGTTCAGCCAGCCTAGCTAGCTTAGTTGGTAGTGCGTCTGCCTTGTAAGCGCTAGGCCACTGGGCTCGATTCCCGCCCGAGGCGGATTTTATCCTGATGGGATAATGTTCGTTCTCGGAACGGCTGGCTTTCTCCTATCCTCGATTCCCGCCCGGGGCGGATTTTATCCTGATGGGATAATGTTCGTTCTCGGAACGGCTGGCTTTCTCCTATCCTGCATCATTTTTATACTGTGCCTTCTTTCTAATCAATTTATAAAAAAACATGGCTCCTCAGGAAACGGGTTGCCTCTCAATATGATCGGAATAAACCACAAAGCGTTAATATGTGGTTGCAGACACAAAGTAAGAACATAGAGTGGTACATACCAGAACTAAATACGAATGCACAATTGTAGGAGTCTGATTGGTAGGATTAAAGGGGATGTGAGTTGTGAAAGTTGTCTTGAGAATTTTAATATAAAGTAAGAACATAGAGTGGTACATACCAGAACTAAATACGAATGCACAATTGTAGGAGTCTGATTGGTAGGATTAAAGGGGATGTGAATTGTGAAAGTTGTCTTGAGAACTTTAATAACAGGAGGGTACCTCCTCTATTCATTCCAAAGGATTTTCAAGTCATCCATGCAAGCTGTATTTCACAATACAATGCACGTTATGGCGTTATGAAGGTTTGTTATGGTGGAGACTGCTTTGAAACAGTTGACATTGTTTTCCAGAGGAGCTGGTAATAAAAACATTGTGTGTCAAGGGTTGTA
>NW_007384016.1:0-4390 GCF_000475195.1 Diaphorina citri | reverse complement strand
TATTATAGGAAATTAGATCACTACATTTTGGTATCAACAGTACCTGGTAAAGGCCCCTGTTTACTTTTTCAGGATTTATTGTGCAATAGGTACCTACCTACTTACATAACTCAAACAATATTGATGAAAAGGTAAAGATTCAGATCATTTAACTGTAAGATAAATTAGGCATCTGGGGTCCTCACAAGGCCCCTGTTGAGGATTATTAATTTAAAGTCAAATATTGAAAGGTTGAGAACCACCAATCACAAATCGCACACTCTGAGAACCGCTGTTTTCGAATAGGTAGTTGCCATAGTTGCCAACTTCACCTCGTTGGAAAGTTGTTTTTTTAATAATGAAAACTTTGTTAGCTTCTCACAGGTAATTTTAGATCAAGAAAAATGTGTTCTGTCTTTTGATTGGAAAGTTGTTTTTTTAATAATGAAAACTTTGTTAGCTTCTCACAGGTAATTTTAGATCAAGAAAAATGTGTTCTGTCTTTTGAAAGTTCTAGTAATGTCTCTCTGTTTTAATCCAATAAAGTTAGCCTTTGGCTTGAACAATTCAAACTAAATGCCCAATGTATTCATTTCCACGCTAAGCAACATCAGGTTATGGGCCCAGTTACCCAATTCATTGGGTAAAGTTTGGATTGTGGAAGTTTGACTGAAAGTTCCCGTGTAGGAAACTATTGGAGATTTTCCTGCATGGAAACGACATTGATCAGATTTGGCAACAGGGTTTGGAGGATTTAAAAATCATGATGGAGAAAGTTGGTGAGAACCAAGAGGACACATCAGAGGTAGATGCATTCTCAAATGAAATGTCTACAAGCTGGAATTGGCTTTGAAAGTGAAAGGCCTGTATGATATAGCTACTGGTGTTACGGTGAAACAGGAAGGAAGTCAAACAAGTCAGACAATTGAATGGAACAAGAAAGATCTTGAAGCTCAGGCTCTTATTGGATTGAATGTAGAAAGTGTCATTGCAAGAAAGATTTCCAACTTATCCTCCAGCTACCAGATGTTACAAAAGCTTGATCTGTTATACGGTAAGAAAAGTGATGTGAGTATAGAAGGTCTTCAGAGAAGATTCTTTGCCTATGAATATGATTCTACAAAAAGTGTATTTGAAAATTGTGTTAATATTAACCAATTAGCAGAAGAACTGTCCAGTTTGGGTGATACAGTGAAAGAATCGTGGATCATCACTAGAATGTTGGGAATTTTACCATCCCATTTGCATCACTTTAGAACAGCTTGGGATAATGTTAGTGGAGCAGACAGAAATATTAAAACTCTTCTTGAAAGATTAAGATTGGAAGAAGACAGGTTGGAGTCAAATAATGTCAGTAAGTTACCTAGTGAGTCATCTGCTTTATATGTTAAACATAATGTATCAAAGAATAAGGTTTCTTCTCAAAATATTGTCTGTTACAAGTGTAACCAGAAAGGACACACAAAGAAATTCTGTAAGAATAAGCCTTCTCAGAAATATCTTGAGCAATCCAAGAATAGATATCCTTGTCATGTGTGTAATGAAAAAGGTCATTGGGCTAAAGAGTGTCCTCAGAAACGTAGGGCATTAGTTACTGTTGGTATGAGCTCTGTTGAATTGAAAAGTATAGAACGTGAACTAGATATGGACAGTTGGTATCAAGACTCAGGTGCAACTCAACATATGACATTTAGAAATGAAAGTATGATTAATTACCAAAAGTTGGATGTTCCTGTAAATGTCATGATTGGTGACGGTAAAACTTTGCCTGGTATAGGTACCGGTGATATAAACCTTGAGTGTTTCAATGGAAAAGAGTTCACTAAGATAGTGTTGAAAGATGTTCTTTATGTTCCTGAATTACATGCCAATCTTTTTTCTGTCACACAGATATTAGACAAAGGTTATTTTCTCAGTTCAGACTCAGTCTCATCTCAGTATAGAACTGATGATGGTGAAGTGATTGCTGTTGCTTACAGACAAGGAAATGATTTGTTCAGAATGGAATTCAGATCTGAAGAAACTGAAGAAACCCCAATGCAGGTAACAAAAGTGTGTAATGTTGCTATTTCCCTGAGACTATGGCACGAGAGACTAGCACATCAAAATATTAAGCACGTAAGAAATATTTTGAATGAAAATAATCTGAAATTCAAAGATGACTGGGGTGATAATTATGTATGTCCTGGGTGTGCTTATGGTAAGCAACACAATATTTCCCACCCACCAAATCCAGTGGTGTCTGAAGATTGTCTTGATGTGATTCATGTGGATTTAGGAGAGATGAATGTTAGATCTCTAGGAGGAGCTAAATACTTCCTTCTTCTAAAGGACGATTACTCTCACTTTAGAACTGTTTATTTTCTTAAATCCAAAGATGAAGCTCCTATGAAATTGAAAGTTTTTCTCAAACTAGTTGAGAATCAGTTTGGAAGAACCATAAAAAGTCTTAGATCTGATAATGGCACAGAAATAAAGAATCAAGAGACAAAACAGTTATTAGAAAGTCTTGGAATAAATCACTTAACATCTGTTCCTTATGTACCTCAACAGAATAGTCGCATTGAACGAGAAATGAGGACTGTTGTAGAAGCAGCAAGATCCCTCATTCATGAAAATGGACTTAATGAAAACTTATGGGCTGAAGCTGTCAACTATGGAGTATTTACCATAAACCAAACTGGAACAAGCTCAGTGAAAGGTAAGACACCTGCTGATCTATGGTTTGGGAGAAATATTAAACTAACAAAGTTGAGAAAGTTTGGTAGTACTTGTTATGTGTTGATACCAGAACATAAGAGATCCAAGATGGATAAGAAAAGTCAAAAAGGGATCATGGTTGGGTATGATCAAAATTCATCATCATACAGAGTGCTTCTGGAATCAGATAACAATGTTGTTAGTACAGTGAATGTTATATTTGATGAATCACCAACCAATAAGTCTTCAAATATCATTACTCTTAATAATAATACTAGGAGTGAGGACTCAGATGAAAATAATGAAATTGAAGAAGTGAATGAATTGAGTATGAATAATAAACATGACTTGAGTAACATAGAAATGTCTGCACCAGTATGTGTAGAGACACCTATTAATAATATGCCTGAGAAACGACAAAGAAGAATGCCAAAAAGGTTCAATGATTATGAACTAGATGTAGATAATTGTTTCTTGGCTAAAGATGTTGATATGTCAACCTATGAACAAAACAAGTGGATGGACGCCATGGCAGATGAATTTGAATCTCTGACTAACATGGAAACATGGGAGTTGTGTGATCTCCCACAAGGTGTGAAGCCGCTGACATGTAAGTGGATTCTAAAAAAGAAGGACGATGGTCGGTATAAAGCTCGCCTAGTCATCAGAGGTTTTGAGCAGAAAGAGGGCATTGACTACTTTGATACTTTCAGTCCTGTTGCCCAGTATACATCAATAAAGCTCGCCTAGTCATCAGAGGTTTTGAGCAGAAAGAGGGCATTGACTACTTTGATACTTTCAGTCCTGTTGCCCAGTATACATCGATCAGACTTTTGTTGAGTCATGCAGCTTCATCAAACCTGAATATTATGACATTTGATGTCAAGACAGCATTCCTTCATGGTGATCTTGAAGAAGATATTTATATGCTACAACCAGAAGGCTATGATGATTTCAGTGGAAAAGTATGCAAGCTGAAGAAGAGTCTCTATGGACTTAAACAAGCACCAAAGAACTGGAATGAGAAATTTTCGAATTTTCTCAGATCTATTGATTTTGACAATACTGATGATGATCCGTGTGTGTATTATAACAAGGATAGAAGTATTATACTTACTTTGTTTGTCGATGATGGACTTATTGTTTCAAAGGATCAAGCTGAAATGATCAAAGTGCTGAAACTGTTGAAAGAGAAATTTGAAATAACATATGCTGAATGTAAGGAAAGTTTTACCTACCTTGGTATGGAGATAGAAAAGAGAGAAGGTGCTATTCACTTGACACAAGAAAAATATATTGATAAAATATTGAAAGAGTTCAAATTTGAAAATGTGAATACAGTAACAACGCCAATGGAACCAGGTATGATGACTAACCCTGAAAACTTCAAGAATGACAAACCGTTAGATCCAGACAACAAATACAGAGAAATGATAGGTAGCCTGTTGTACCTCTCAATCATTTCAAGACCAGATATAAGTTTTGCAGTAAATTATCTCAGCAGATTCAACTCAAATCCAATGATGAGTCATTTGAAAGCAGTCAAGAGAGTATTCCAGTATTTGAAAGGAACAAAAAGTGCTGGTATTGAATTCAATGGAAATAGTGAGTTCAAGGTGTACAGTGATGCTGATTTTGGAGGAGATTCTCAAACTGGATGTTCAACCAGTGGTGTCCTAGTGTTACGTGGTGGACCAATTCTATGGTATGC
>NW_007384015.1:0-4392 GCF_000475195.1 Diaphorina citri | reverse complement strand
CACCTTTGACATGTTTGGCAACGTAGCCTACTTTTGTAATGACTCCTTGCTGCCATATCCATCTGGATAACGTATAGAAGACACAATTTTTATTGGTTTTTAAATGATTGTTCAGAAATTGTGTCAACAACTCATTTTTCTTTGCGTTTATCTTTATCTGTCCAACTTAATTGCGTTAGCCTAATCATTTACAAATCTCCCAAGCGGAATTTGAACTCAACAACAATTCCCAAGTCAATATTCTGAAACACGCTCGTAAAGAGCAAAGCCCTCCCTCGTACATTACATCGCCGTAAACTACAATTAGAATATCGAATATGAAGTGAAATGAAAATAAACAAACTTGGCAAATTGCCCCGCCACAATATCTCTTTATAATTTGGTCAGACCAAAGACTGAAATTGAAAAGAAATAACACCAACTTATGGCTCTAGAAGACACAATTTTTATTGGTTTTTAAATGATTGTTCAGAAATTGTGTCAACAACTCATTTTTCTTGGCGTTTATCTTTATCTGTCCAACTTAATTGCGTTAGCCTAATCATTTACAAATCTCCCAAGCGGAATTTGAACTCACCCAAGTCAATATTCTGAAACGCGCTCGTAAAGAGCAAAGCCCTCCCTCGTACATTACATCGCCGTAAACTACAATTAGAATATCGAATGTGAAGTGAAATGAAAATAAACAAACTTGGCAAATTGCCCCGCCACAATATCTCTTTATAATTTGAAATATCTTCCTATGTGTTGAACGGTTAGGCCTGGACTGTGTTGAAGCTACTCTGCTAAAGACAGGTGGTACCTCCATGAATAATTCAATCAACATAGTCGCTAGATTTGTCATGGATAAATTTGTTCGCAAACTTTCCATCTAATGAATCATCCCGTCTAAAAATTAAAAGGTGGAGAATCTCTGCGCTACCTCAGAATTTTATTAAGTTAACTAGTACCTATGTCTTCAAAAGGAACTTCAAGTTCCATCAAGTGTCTTATTTTGTTCGCAAACTTTCCATCTAATGAATCATCCCGTCTAAAAATTAAAAGGTGGAGAATCTCTGCGCTACCTCAGAATTTTATTAAGTCAACTAGTACCTACCTATGTATGTCTTCAAAAGGAACTTCAAGTTCCATCAAGTGTCTTATCAATACTAATTTGTGTACTATTATTTCATGATCAGTTCTGAGGAATTGATGACACGCAAACTTTCCATCTAATGAATCATCCCGTCTAAAAATTAAAAGGTGGAGAATCTCTGCGCTACCTCAGAATTTTATTAAGTTAACTATTACCTATGTCTTCAAAAGGAACTTCAAGTTCCATCAAGTGTCTTATTAATACTAATTTGTGTACTATTATTTCATGACCAGTTCTGAGGAATTGATGACACAATGAGTTTGACACAATACCTGTGGTATCTGCTCTCACTTCCACTGTCTCGGATAAAGTCCATGAGATATTTGTCATTTGTAATTGAAAAACAAAACTATCACATTCAAATACTCTCTAAACATTGCTACAACGTCTGTTGCATTTGCTTGATGACACAATGAGTTTGACACAATACCTGTGGTATCTGCTCTCACTTCCACCGTCTCGGATAAAGTCCATGAGATCTTTGTCATTAAAAATTGACAAACAAAACTATCACACTCAAATACTCTCTAAACATTGCTACAACGTCTGTTGCATTTGTATTGAAATCGGCAATGTCCAATTAGAGACTACCTTTCGTTGCAAAATGTTTCTCTTTTATACTTCTTCCTTGGTTCGTGTAATCTCCTTTGTATTTACCTACGGATTTGGATGTAGTGACTATTCGTAAAGATGTATTGGATAATTGGATCTGTGTTCAACATGGATGCCTAACATTTCTATTCCTTCCTTGGTTCGATATTTACAAACAGCAGGGCCGTGTTTGGAAAATACCCAATGTTGCCAATTTCTTTATTTTTTACTTGCTAAAAGATAATATTCCTTCCCAAAATAACAACATCAATGATCATCTTGAAAAATTTAAAAGATTCACCTAAAGCATTCAATGGTCACTATGAAATGAACAAACAGGTAGATGGTGACAGGACACCACCCTTCATACAGTTACATAAGTATCGTAATAATGAATCCGAAGACCCTTTGACATAATTGAATAGGATTCCAAAAGGCTTGCTGAGGATGTCATAATGAGTATCAGGTCCTCAAGGCACCATGCTGGGCCCAGTAAGGACAACACGGATTGAACTGATTCAGAGAAATTTGGCCCATTAAGGTGTCATTGAAGAAGTCTAAGAAAGAAGGACTGTTTTTCAATGAAAAGCTATGTAAAAAATGGTCCTTTTTTACGTAGCTCTTCCCAACAATAATTGATTCATCAACTTCCGAAGAATTTTCTAGATCTATGTAGTTGTTCAAGAAAAGTTTTCTTAATTAGCTATGTGCCCAAGATTTATTGAAGAAGTAGTATTTTTTCAATAGTAAAACGGTGCTAAAAATGGTCCTCAAGGCACCATGCTGGGCCCAGTAAGGACAACACGGATTGAACTGATTCAGAGAAATTTGGCCCATTAAGGTGTCATTGAAGAACTCTAAGAAAGAAGGACTGTTTTTCAATGAAAAGCTATGTAAAAAACGGTCCTTTTTTTACGTAGCTCTTCTCAGCAAGAATTGATTCATCAACTTCCGAAGAATTTTCTAGATCTATGTAGTTGTTTTGATCTAGAAAAGTTTTCTTAATTAGCTATGTGCCCAAGATTTATTGAAGAAGTGGTATTTTTTCAATAGTAAAACGGTGCTAAAAATGGCCACGGACCTGAGCCTCTTAAAGAGAATTTTCTAGATCAAGTTGTTCAATCAAAATGATCTGGTGCGCGTAGGTTGCAATTCGTCTTTGAATCCCTGACAGGTTCCGTGTTAAAAGTAGAACCCTAAGTTCTAGACATGGTCAGTCAGATGTGTTGGGCAATTTAGAATTTTTAGAGCAATATATAACACAGCCCGATTAGGTTAAGTATTAAAGAACCTCTCTAACATATTACAGATTGCCAAAATCTTTTTCGCCAAATTTCATCGCGCCAGTAGAAATGTTCAATCAAAATGATCTGGTGCGCGTAGGTTGCAATTCGTCTTTGAATCCCTGACAGGTTCCGTGTTAAAAGTAGAACCCTAAGTTGTAGACATGGTCAGTCAGATGTGTTGGGCAATTTAGAATTTTTAGAGCAATATATAACACAGCCCGATTAGGTTAACTATTAAAGAACCTCTCTAACATATTACAGATTGCCAAAATCTTTTCGCCAAATTTCATCGCGCCATTAGAAAATGCCAAAACCTTTTTCTCTGAATTTCGTCTCGTCCCGGACTCCCGTGAGTTACCTTGATTAAGTGTTTCCTAAGTCTGTCATCAGATTGTTTGTCACGTAGGCTTCGCGTGATGTTAACAATGAACCAGACCAGGATGCCCTCATGATGAATACTAACGAAGATGTCGATATAGAGGAGCTTAAAGGATATGACATGTGATATGGCCGATGTGCGAGCTGGGTTTGAACAGGATTGACGTCTTCGGTGTACATAGGAACGTTAAGATAATGAATGAATGGATAGGTAGATATGATTGATAAATAGATGGATGAATGGAAAGAAGAGAGAATTCGCCGCCCTATTGAGGAGTATATAGTAGGATTGACGTCTTCGGTGTACATAGGAACGTTAAGATAATGAATGGATAGGTAGATATGATTGATAAATAGATGGATGAATGGAAAGAAGAGAGAATTCGCCGCCCTATTGATGGGGATGATTGACGTCTTCGGTGTACATAGGAACGTTAAGATAATGAATGGATAGGTAGATATGATTGATAAATAGATGGATGAATGGAAAGGAGAGAAAATTCGCCGCCCTATTGATGGGGATGGCCTAAAATTGCTTAAATTACGCATTTAGGAGTAAATCTTGCTTTCCAGAGAATCTTTCTAATGGTTTACATTTTGCGTTGCTTAAATTACCCATTTAGGAGTATATCTTGCTTTCCAGAGAATCTTTCTAATGGTTTACATTTTGCGATGGAATCCAATTTCCTTGATTATCCTGCCAGAATAAGGCTGAACATTCCTTTTACAAGATGAGTTGATAGACATATACATGGTACATTCAGAACAATTCTGAAAGGACACAGTTCAGAACTCGAACATAGTCTTAGCAGATAAAATTAGCTAGCAAAAACAACATCCATTATAAAGAAATCAAAACTCCCTCCTCAGGACTGAAGTGGCTGATCACACGAACCTCTATTTGAGGATAATGAAGATATTCGCAATCTCCACAATGCGGGCTATAAAAACCCCCTCTCCAACATATTAGAGAATGCCAAATATCGTGGTGATACTAAACCT
>NW_007384014.1:3011-4399 GCF_000475195.1 Diaphorina citri | reverse complement strand
TTGTTTTTAAGTTTTAATAGGTACATGAAACATTTGAAACATGGAAAATCATTGTTCATAAATCTCACAATACATTCAAGTTCATTTGGTGCCGCGGGAGAGTCCAGTATGTTGTATTTTACCCAAGACATGCATACTGGATAACGCCCAGACATCAAGAAACTGCTAAGACATTATTGTACGCTATCTTTCTCACTGTGATAGAAGGGCTGAGAGTTGCAAACCCCCTTTGAACGCTCAGAAACACCAATACTCGTGGACATTATTGTACGCTATCTTTCTCACTGTGATAGAAGGGCTGAGAGTTGCAAACCCCCTTTGAACGCTCAGAAACACCATTAATTAGAAATTTTGTTCCGCTTTTGTACACACATAGGCGATAAGTAGTGTTTCTTGTTTCTTGGAAGTATTAGAATAATCATAAACAAGCTGGGCCCGTCCCTCCGGGAATTTTTTAGCCCGTAGTTTATTCGATCGTGGTCAAAGAAATATCTATGTACCAAATCGCATTTTGAGGAATTTTCCCAATTCCTACTTTCACAGCGGTATCCTTCGGGACGGGTCGCAACTCCCGCGGCCAGAACTTCGAGTTTCAACTCCTCGGTCGTGACAACTCGTACATCTTGGCAAGGACTTTCCGACCCAATTCCCGCATCCCCGTCGAGGCTTTCCTGTACACTGTCGGCTCCCCCTACTGTTCCTTCTTGGAGACGACCACCAAACCAAACCAGCTTAGACTGTTCAAGTGCATGGTGTCAAGAACCGCTATTGGAACGCTCACTGCGGCAGTGTATGTTAACCTGGAGGCGTCAGACGGGAAACCACTGGTGTTCAACGTGGCACTGTACGGGGGAAGCAAGAGAAGCGCTATCTTTCTCACTGTGATAGAAGGGCTGAGAGTTTCAAACCCCCTTTGAACGCTCAGAAACACTAATACTCGTAGTAATAGGTACGATATCTGGGCTTCTACCATGTTCCACATTTGTCCCATGACTCCCAAGTGTATAAGCCGAATTTTCCCAATTCCTACTTTCACAGCGGTATCCTTCGGGACGGGTCGCAACTCCCGCGGCCAGAACTTCGAGTTTCAACTCCTCGGTTGTGACACCCCGTACATCTTGGCGAAGTCTTTCGACTTCAAGATTATCAAGCATTTCATGACGTGCAAGTTGCTTTGATCAAGACTTCAGGAGGTGTCTGCAAGGGACCGGCTGTGAAGTTGTGTCCACACCCAAATCAGTCGGCTCCCCCTACTGTTCCTTCTTGGAGACGACCACCAAACCAAACCAGCTTAGACTGTTCAAGTGCATGGTGTCAAGAACCGCTATTGGAACGCTCACTGCGGCAGTGTATGTTAACCTGGAGGCGTCAGACGGGAAACCACTGGC
>NW_007384014.1:0-1815 GCF_000475195.1 Diaphorina citri | reverse complement strand
TCAACCGGATAGCTTACGAGGTTCCTGATGTCCAATACCATTCCTATTTGACCACATGTGCCGTCAACATTCAGGAAGATGCCTATAAGAGTTTAAATGGATGGACCGGGCGCCTTCCGAGGGAATTTATTCACGACCATGTTGCAGGTAAATGATAGTCGATCGAGAGGTGAAGAGGTGAATCTATGTTGTCGAGGTAGTGTACGGTTTCAGTCGACTATGGGTGGACACAGCTTAGAATAAAAGTCCAATGAAAAAACTTAATTTGGGTTCAAACAGGTAACTGCAGGGAATCCCAAAACTCCAGTTTTGGGCTACCCGTTTCCCGACTCCAGCCAAGTTAGTTTGGAAAGTTGAGCGCCTGGCTTGTCACAGTTAGGTCACAGGGAAGAATTCGTCCTAAACAGATAAGGTTCTTTCTCGGAACGGCTGGCTTTCTAATATCCTGCCCTGCTTCTCTCTTCGATTTTGGAACGATAAGACCTCTCGTTGCTTTGTTACAGCTCCCTCTAGCAAACCTCATTTTTTTTAGCTAAATCCCCTTTAGGGGTGAGCTATTTATTTCTAACGAAAGTCACAACTTTGGGTCGAGGTTGTGTTTTCTGGGTCACTAGGAAGCTATTCGCTATGAAAACTCATTTTGAAATATATATATATATTTTAAAAAGTTCTAGAGTTTCATATTGTTCTTCTACTTTCATTTCAGGTTTCATTAGAATCTCCATTCAGAATAGACTGGGTTATGTTATTCTGGATCCTGGACTTGCTGTCCAATACCCCGTTGTTATTATGGAAGACGGACAAGATCCACACTTGCGTAAGTATTTTGACGTATGTAAATATGAGCAATCTGTAACTGACATTATTGTACGCTATCTTTCTCACTATGATAGAAGGGCTGAGATTTTCAAACCCCCTTTGAACGCTCAGAAACACTAATACTCGTAGTAATAGGTACGATATCTGGGCTTCTACCATGTTCCACATTTGTCCCATGACACCCAAGTGTATAATCCGAATTTTCCCAATTCCTACTTTCACAGCGGTATCCTTCGGGTTGGGTCGCAACTCCCGCGGCCAGAACTTCGAGTTTCAACTCCTCGGTTTGGACACCTCGTACATCTTGGCGAACACTTTCCTACCCAATTCCCGCATCCCCGACGAGGCTTTCCTGTACGCTGTCGGCTCGCCCTACTGTTCCTTCTTGGAGACGACCACCAAACCAAACCAGCTTAACCTGTTCAAGTGCATGGTGTCAAGAAACGCTACTGGAGCGGCCACTGCGGCAGTGTATGTTAACCTGAAGGCGTCAGACGGGAAACCACTGGTGTTCAACGTGGCACTGTACGGGGGAAGCAAGAGAAGGTTTTCGGTGCCATTGTCACAACCGAACCAAATGAATCAAGTAAGTACCTTAGTAGAATCTTAACTTTTAACCCATCCTCTAGGGCTGTTTGCCTCCCTATGTTTTGTAACATTTGACAAATGTCAGCAACAAAAGGTAGCCCAAAATAAGTCTCCTTATCTCGTCCTTTAGATTACACAGACCTTACCCTTAAGAAAAGCTCAAGTAGATTGGAAGGTAGCGCGTCTGCGTTGTAAATGCTAGGTCGCAGGCTTGATTCCTAGTTGGCACAAACTGTTTTCTATGAGTATGTAATTAAATAACGTTGGTACTCGGAACAATTGCCTTTCTCCTATCCAGTACTTTTTCTTTCCTTATCCTAGAGGAAGGACAGTAACGCATTCGACAAAATTTTCGATGTTCAATTTTTAGTGCCAAAACACGTTTCATGGTCCATCCCGTCCTTTCTA
>NW_007384013.1:0-4401 GCF_000475195.1 Diaphorina citri | reverse complement strand
CCAAGCAGTAACATAGATATAAATTATATTTCATTATATGGGCAGTATAAATAACTTAGGTAGGTTATATCATATTCTATCTTATTTTTAGTAGCACAATATATCACGGACCTATCTTTCCATCTTGGAACAGGGCCCCAACATTATCATCTTTATCAAAATGATCATCATACTCATGTCAACCCTTTCTCTTGTTTTCTCCATTATATTTTTGATTGCTTTTGCAACCCTTCTAAATAATTCCAACATTTATACGAAAAATATTCTCATTTAAGATGACTTTCGACTTGCTCTCCTTTTATTGTTATTTTCTTATACTTTGGTGTTAAGGAAACATAAAATTTAATACAATACATAATAATGTCTAAAAGATTTTCACGGGCGATATTTGTGCAACGGATTTAAACGGGCCCCCCCTAATCGTTATCATAATATTTACATTAAGTTTTCAAATGGATTAGCTTCCCGTTTTCGTCTTCCAGAAATTCCAGAATTCCAGTCAACAGGAAAGGTAAATCGGCTTGTTCTGCCTAGTCACACGAAAGACGGTTCCGGTTTCAATTTCTCGATACCGATCTATTTGAACAAACGAACGAAAGAGGTGACTTCCAGGAATTAACTCACAGAATTTTCCTTTCTTCCATGTTTTTTTTCGCCAGAGCTCCTAAACAGATTTAGTTAAATCAAAACTAATTTTAAATTCTCTTCTTTTTCCGATAAAATGCTTCAAAGTTGCCTTTTCGGATTTCGGAATAATAGGAAGAAACCTATTAAAAAAAGAGGATTTTTTTTTTTTTTTACCTACAATAAGAGAGAGATTTGTACCATCCTACAAGGTAAAATATTCGAGAGCAGTGGTTCTGATATGTTGGAAAGACCTAAAGCCTCCGACCCGACCCCTGAGGGAGCAATGAGGCTAAAAAATAACGTCGAACAATTGTTCGAGAGCAATGAGTTGGCACAAAACCTACCCTTCGCTTTTAATGCACTTTACAACTTTATCTGTTAATCTCCCATTTTATGCTATCGGATTGTCGTCCTTTAATGTAATTTAAAATCAGCTTCTTTCAACATTTCAATAACATATTCTTCATATATTTTTGCGAACAATGTTCTTCGTTCCTGAGATCAGGTAACCATGCAAAATAAAATGTGCCTGCCCATTTTACCTGCTTATAAAAAGTAAGATTTAAATAGACTTTGATTTATAGCTGACAAAAACGTCAGAAATGACAGAAAGATATAGATGACTTTGCCCAATGCAAATTAGCTGAAGTGTTGCCAACAACTGGCTAGAAATTGGAACGTCCTGTCCTTCCCAAAAAAAAGGGCTGCCAACTTTTTGTCACGAAAATATTCTTGGTTGACAGTTGGCGTGCCAGTAAACTTTAGCTATTGTTACTGCCACTGAAGTTTTATGGCTGGTTTAAAAATTTCAGCCAATCAGATTGCTTAATCCAAGAGGTTTAACTTAAACCGAGTTTAAACTTTGATTGTGGCCCTCTGTTTTGGCCGATCTTACCACAGAGATTTCAGTTAACCCAGAGTTTAAGAAATACTGGCCTGTGACGACAAAGAAAACACTTAATATTGTGTCAACTCTCGGTACCTAAGTAGTAAGATCGGCCATTAGACAATCTAGCAATAAAGAGGTGCTCTATTAAACTGTTGGTATAATGGAACAAGTTGTTCTAAGCTGACAGTCTAAATAAAGCATTACTTATACTAATGGATTAGCTTCCCGTTTTCGTCTTCCAGAAATTCCAGAATTCCAGTCAACAGGAAAGGTAAATCGGCTTGTTCTGCCTAGTCACAAGAAAGACGGTTCCGGTTTCAATTTCTCGATACCGATCTATTTGAACGAACGAACGAAAGAGGTGACTTCCAGGAATTAACTCACAGAATTTTCGTTTCTTCCATGTTTTTTTTTCGCCAGAGCTCCTAAACAGATTTAGCTAAATCATAACTAGGTAATTTTAAATTCTCTTCTTTTACCGATAAAATGCTTCAAAGTTGCCTTTTCGGATTTCGGCATAATAGGAAGAAACCTATAAAAAAGAGTGGATATTTTTTCATATTTTTTTTTTTTTTATTTCGGAATAATAGGAAGAAACCTATTAAAAAAAGAGGATTTTTTTTTTTTTTTACCTACAATAAGAGAGAGATTTGTACCATCCTACAAGGTAAAATATTCGAGAGCAATGAGTTGGCACAAAACCTACCCTTCGCTTTTAATGCACTTTACAACTTTATCTGTTAATCTCCCATTTTATGCTATCCGATTGTCGTCCTTTAATGTAATTTAAAATCAGCTTCTTTAAACATTTCAATAACATATTCTTCATATATTTTTGCGAACAATGTTCTTCGTTCCTGAGATCAGGTAGCCATGCAAAATAAAATGTGCCTGCCCATTTTACCTACTTACAAAAAGTAAGATTTAAATAGACTTTGATTTATAGCTGACAAAAACGTCAGAAATGACAGAAGACAGAAAGAAATAGATGACTTTGCCCAATGCAAATTAGCTGAAGCGCTGCCAACAACTGGCTAGAAATTGGAACGTCCTGTCCTTCCCAAAAAAAGGGCTGCCAACTTTTTGTCACGAAAATATTCTTGGTTGACAGTTGGCATGCCAGTAAACTTTAGCTATTGTTACTGCCACTGAAGTTTTATGGCTGGTTTAAAACTTTCAGCCAATCAGATTGCTTAATCCAAGAGGTTTAACTTAAACCGAGTTTAAACTTTAATTGTGGCCCTCTGTTTTGGCCGATCTTACCACAGAGATTTCAGTTAACCCAGAGTTTAAGAAATACTGGCCTGTGAGTCAAAGAAAACACTTGATATTGTGTTAAATCTCGGTAGTAAGATCGGCCATTAGACAATCTAACAATAAAGAGGTGCTCTATTAAACTGTTGGTATAATGGAACAACTTGTTCTAAGCTGACAGTCTAAATAAAGCAATACTTATACTTATACGTATACGTAATACTTATGTAGGTATTTAGCTGAATTCCTCTTCCTTCTTATTTTTTTCACCTTGAACTCCTTAAGGATATACAGGAATCGGCCATCCGAACCTAGAGCGAACGCAAATCCATCAAGTGACTGAAACAGAGAGGAAAAATATAGATGGATTTTATTGTAAATTTACATACATGTCTAACATACAAGAAAATAATCAGTAAAAGTAATGTTTTGGTAGTTTGTTATTCATGTGAACTTGGTATCTCCACCAATTTTCAGACAATAAATAGCCAATAGCCTACCTGAAAGACTTGAAGTGGCAACCCCTCTTTGTAAGCGTAGATTTCATTCTAATGCAAAAGGAACGATCACATCCTTTGTAAGAAGAAGAGCTAGATAAACTCATGAGACTTGAAACTGAAACAAAATGATAAGAAATGACACAAATTAGTTAATGCGATTTATTACAAATTAATCAAGACAGTTTCAATATAAGCATTGAAAATATTCCTAAACTCTACTAGCAAATTTGTACAATCAATAGATCCTCGGTCCCCACGTTCCCTTGCCCAGCATCCTTTAATGTTTTCTCCTTGCCGTTCCCTGTTTTTTCTCCTCACAGGAGCAAATCGTATCCAGGTTTTTTTCGTCCCCCTCGCTGCTAAATGTATGTCCCGAAAAAGGAGAAAAGAAAGTGTCTACAACTGTTCAGACATTAAGGCTCATGCTGGAAGGAGCCCGGAGTTAGAATAGTCCCCGTAAAAGAAAGAAAGGAATTAAGAAATAAAGAGAAAAGATCGAAAGAAGAAAGGAAGAGACAAAAAAAAAGGAAGAGACAAAAACGGAAGAAATGGGAAAAAATAAGAAAGAAAATAATAGGTAGGTAGGTACCCAAATTTTTTTCTCTCAAGGGTACCTATTAGAGATCCTAAGAAAGGAAGATTAACAAGGATCTAAACTTATAATTATATAACTATCTACACAAAGTTCAAAAAAAGTCTAACAGATCGCAGCAGTGGTACCGAGAAGTTCATGTATCATATGTGATACGGTATGAACTTAAGGGTTAAAAGAAAAGAAACAAAAGAAAAAGAAAGAAAGACAAGTCAAAAAATAAAATCAAACCAGAGATTTGGGACAAAATCACAGGTATGAATCAACCACAAAAAGGAAAAATGTTTTTCGTACGATTCAATTTCGTCGTACCGACTTTGTACTCTTTGTCGCAAGGGACTAAAATCATACAGGTGAAAAAGGAGGAGGAAAATTGGAAATTATGGCATAGAACTCACAATGGAAGAAGAATAGGTCATCCTTTAAGGGGATTCAGCTTAAAAAAAAGATCCTTAACCGAAGCCCTGAGGGGAGACCAAGCAGGCGGAGGCCCCAACGATCTAAGCGAGTCCCTCATAAGCCCAGAAAGTCGTCACAAA
>NW_007384012.1:0-4403 GCF_000475195.1 Diaphorina citri | reverse complement strand
TTTAATTACTCTACTACTATCATGATGGCCTATCCTGCAGTTAAAAGTTGAAATTACCATCACTCTAGACTCTAGATAGACTAAGCCTTGCAATGAAATGCGCTTTCCTACATATAAATTGCGCATTCCTACATAAAAATTGCGCTTTCCTACGTATAAATTGCGCATTCCTACATATAAATTGCGCATTCCTACATATAAATTGCGCATACCTGCATCCTACATACATCTTCAAAGTGAGCTGAAGTCTGAAATGACTTTGCTTAGATGACATACCCCAGTGTCAATTGACTCTTCTTCTGCCCTTTGTGCTTCTTCTTCTTCCTCCCCTCTTTCCTTCTTTTTCTTCTGCTATTCTCACCTTATTTTTACTGCTTCCTGAAGCCTTCCTTTCTTTTTTCTTTTCCTTCTTTATCTTCCTCTTTTTCTCCTCTTCCTCCTTTTCTCCTCCTTTACCTTCTTTTTTTCCTCTTTCTCTTACTCTTTCTCCTTCTTTTACTCCACTTCTTCCCACATTTCTCTTTCTTTCCCAAGTCTTATCGTCCCGAAATCAAAGACAGAATGAAGACAGGACAGAAGAAAGCCAGCCGCTCCAAGAACGAATATTATCCGTTTAGGATAAAGTCCACCTCGGGCGGGAATTGAACCCGCGACCTGGCGCTTACAAGGCAGACGGCCTACCATCCAAGCTAACCAGGCTGGCTATTAATAAACATTATTATTATTATTATTTTTTTTTTATTAAACAAACTTTCAAAAAAAGTTTAATAGGAACTAAGGGCACTTATTTTTGAACAAAATACTGGCTATCTGGACGCACTGAAGCATCAATCCCAAACATCTGATTTGCCAAAATTTGTTCCCAATTTTCTTTTTTTTAACCACCCTGTTTAGTAATATTTTACTACCTACATGAATTATTTATTTATTTTATCTGTGTTCGTACATATCTACGTTTATGGTATTTTGTATATTATTCTATGTATAATTTTATTACATAGGTATACTCACGTATTTCCATTGTGCTTTCTATTTTTACAATACTGCAAATCGTTCCATGAATAAATTCCTTTATCTTGTCCCCCCACCCACTTCCCTCTCCCTCTCTTCCTTTCTCTCTCTCTGTCTCCCTTTCTCTCTCTCTCTCTCTCTCTTCCTCCCTCCCTCTCTCTCTCTCTCTCTCTTCTCGCCTATCTCCGTTTCTGTCCCTCTTTATCTCCCTTTCCAGCTCTATTTAACAATATGTCACTCTGGTTTAGCTGCACATTCTTTTCTGTCTCCCTCCCTCCCTCTCTCTCTCTCCTCTCTCTCTCTCCTTCCTCTCTCTTTATCTCCCCCTACAATTTATCTGTCTAGCAATTCTGAATTGCATTTTTTAGAACAATGTTTGAGGGAGAGAGGGAGGGAGGAAGGGATGTAATTGGTATGACAGTTTTTGAGTTCCCCATTTTTTCCCTACTTTTTTTTTTAGTTAAACGAGCACATTTTTGAATTTTTTCTGACAGCTCGGGGATTTGAACCCAGTTTGATCTTCTCCTAGGTAGCAGTGGCGGTCTTTGAATTTTTTCCGCACGACAAGTGGAAACATGCTCTAAATAGGAAGGTCAACTCCATGTTAAATTTCCAATTTCTCCTTATCAAGGCCTATAGAACAACTAGATTGAACTTTCTAATGATAGAAGAACGGTACAAGACAAGAAGTAAGAAGGAAGATATACCACAAAATATAGAAAGATAAAATTGGAGGGATATAAAAATGGGAGAGGGAGGAGAATAGACAAGATGAAAAGTAGAAGAAGGAAGAGGAGGAGAAGAAGGAGGAAGAGTAAGAGGAAGAGGAGGAACAGGAGGAGGAGGAAGAGGAGGAGAAGATAGCAGAGAAAGAGGAGGAAGAAGAGTAAGAGGAAAAAGAGAAGGAGAAAGGATCTTCTGAAAACGAAATGGAGGGAGATAACAAATAAAAAAGGTAAAATTAAAATTGTAGAAAAATAGGTATGTACATATATTAACTTCAAAGTCCTAACCAACTGTTTTTCTCTTCTTTTTGGACGGTCCAGGCTCCAAATCATCACTTGGGCCTGGCCGGGGAACGGTGGACATAGGAACGGCCGCTGCATCATGCACCAAGGTGACGACTGCAATCAGAATTTAATCCCTCTTCTCCTCTCATCCCTGTCCTTTTTTACAATTCCTCTCCCACACCTTCTTTTTTCTTTGCCCCACCCTACCCTAAGTATAGGTACATAGTATACGTACTAATACTGTTTATTTATTTTTCTTTTCTTTTTTCTTCGTTTTGATATCCTTCTTCCCCTTCTTTCTTTCCTTCTTCTTCGTTTCCTCATTCTTCTCCTTCCCCTTCCATGTCTTCTTCTTCTTCTTCCTCTTCCTCTGTTCTCTTCTTCAATCTTCTTTTTTTCTCATTTTTGTTTTACTTTTCTGTTCTTTTTTCCCCTTTTCTAATCCCTCTTTCCCCCTCATCCCTGTCCTTTTTTACAATTTCTCTCCCATATCTTCTTTTTCCCCTTTTCTCTCTCATCCCTTTCCATTTTTTACTATTCTCATAATCCCAACCTACTTTGCTAGTATCTATTTCTCTAAGCTTCCCTTTTTTTTTTGCCTTTCGCCTTTTTATGTGAAAGTTATAAAGTAGGGGCTAGACATTGTAATAGCCTCTTCCTTTTCTAGTTTTATCCCTTCTTTCTATTTTTCATCCTCATTTCTTTCCCTCCCTCCCCTTTTCATTCTTCCTATCTTTTTCCCCTTTCCCGATTCTTCCCTTCTTCTTCGTTTCCTCATTCTTCTCCTTCCCCTTCCATGTCTTCTTCTTCTTCCTCTGTTCTCTTCTTCAATCTTCTTTTTTTTCTCATTTTTGTTTTACTTTTCTTTCCTGTTAATCCCACCATCTATTTCTCCTCCTCTTCCTTTTCTAGTTTTATCCCTTCTTTCTATTTTTCATCCTCATTTCTTTCCCTCCCTTCCCTTTTCATTCTTCCTATCTTTTTCCCCTTTCCCGATTTTTCTTTCCCCTCATCCCTGTCCTTTTTTTACAATTTCTCTCCCATATCTCCTTTTTTCCCCTGTTCCAATCCCTCTTCTCCTCTCATCCCTGTCCTTTTTTACAATTCCTCTCCCACATCTTTTCCCTTTTTCAATCCCTCTTCTCCTCTCATCCCTGTCCTTTTTTACAATTCCTCTCCCACACCTTCTTTTTTCCCCTTTTCTAATCCCTCTTTCCCCCACATCCCTGTCCTTTTTTACAATTCCTCTCCCATACCTTCTTTTTTCCCCTTTTCTAATCCCTCTTTCCCCCTCATCCCTGTCCGTTTTTACAATATTTCTCTCCCATATCTTCTTTCTTTTTTCCCCTTTTCTAATCCCTCTTTCCCCCTCATCCCTGTCCTTTTTTACAATTTCTCTCCCATATCTTCTTTTTCCCCTTTTTCTCTCTCATCCCTTTCCATTTTTTACTATTCTCATAATCCCAACCTACTTTGCTAGTATCTATTTCTCTAAGCTTCCTTTTTTTTGCCTTTCGCCTTTTTATGTGAAAGTTATAAAGTATTAGGGGCTAGACATTGTAATATGGGTAAACTGCTTTCGAATCATATGTACAGGGTGTGACATTGTCAGATAAGTTTTGTTTTTACAGGGTGAGCTTGTGAAAGAGAAGTTTTTTTTTTTTTTTTTTGTAATAAGTCTCCATTTATATTTGATTGACAAAAAAGTCAGAGCATACATTTTTCTTATAAATGGTATACCCACCCGTATAAGCAGAGCTTGTGCCACGGATGGTTAGTTTTCTATGGTGAATACTTCAGTTTGATTCACAGAAGTTTCAAGTTCTAAGTAAGAATTCATAATTTTCTTATTTTCTTTCCTTTCGGAACAATGAAGGTTCCTTCCCAACAATTTTATTCTTCAAGGTCGTTGGTTTTCACTTTCCTTATCCTATTACATATCCACATTTATTAAAAAAAAATCTTAGTTTTCTTTACTATCGGGTTTCATAAAAGCGCCCAACTTTTGTGCAAAATGCAATATGCAATACACTCACTGCACGCTGCGGGATTTTAAACAATGCACCCTTTAAAATTCCCACGAGGGAATATTCTTTCGTGACTCATTCTCACAATGCGGGTCTTCTACGCGAAGCAGGTTTATATTGGTTAATTTTTGCCTCTGCTAAATCTAAAAACATGATGTAAACAAGATGGCGCCAACATGGGTTGCGTTATGGGGATGAGGATTCGATGCGAAATCTCCCTATTAACAATCTGCAAACTGGTGATGCTCGTAACTTGGTTGTATGGCTAGTCTGTTAGTAGTGAGATTTCGCATCCTGTTTCGGGTCCAATGTTCGACGAGTTTTGGTTTCTGCGCATGACACACGTTATGGGGTT
>NW_007384011.1:0-4405 GCF_000475195.1 Diaphorina citri | reverse complement strand
ATGTCACAGAGTTGACTATGTGGGATTAGTAATATGAGGAATGGGGTATTGTGAGGACAACAATATGACTTTGTGAAGATCACAGAGTTGACTATGTGGTATTAGCAATATGAGGATTGTGGTAATGTGACGGCAGCAACATGACTTTGTGAAGGTCACAAAGTTGACCATGTGGGATTAGCAATACGAGGATTGTGGTTTTGTGAGGGCAGCAATATGACTTTGTGAAGGTCACAGAGTTAACAACGTGGGACTAGCAATATGGGAAATTGTTGGAAAAGGATAATGTAGGAGCAGCAATATTTTTTTGTGAGAGTAGAAATAAGAGTATTGTTAAGATAACAAAGTTTATTATGTAGCACTCTAATACCTTGTCATCCTAACAAAATTATTACACAATATTACACTGTTGAGATAACATAGTTAAAATTGAGACGCTAATTTCAACGTTGTGACCTTTGCAAAATCCAATAACAGAAAATCTGCCGTTAAGGCCACAAACTAATTATGTGGGCTCATATACCGCAACGTTTCTATGTGAGACCCGCGACATTTTTTTCTCAGTGTACCTGATGGAGTATCCATGTACCAGTGTACCAGACCCTAGAAGGACGTGAGGAAAATGAGGTGAAGCATACCAGGAGTATCAAAGTGCCAGGCCTAGAAGGACGTGATAGAAAGAAAATGAAGTGGAGAATACCTGGAGTATCAAAGTGCCAGACCCTTGATCCTAGAAGGAAAATGAGGTGAAGCATACCTAGAGTATCAAAGTGTCAGACCCTAGAAGGACGTGATGGAAGGAAAATGAGGTGAAGCATACCTGGAGTATTAAAGTGTCAGACCCTAGAAGGACGTGATGGAAGGAAAATGAGGTGAAGCATACCTGGAGTATCAAAGTGTCAGACCCTAGAAGGACGTGATGGAAGGAAAATGAGGTGAAGCATACCTGGATTATCAAAGTGCCAGACCCTAGAAGGACGTGATAGAAGAAAGGGTAATATTATTCACGAGACGATACCACATAAACACAGAGATGATTCTAAGGAACTTCTAAAGGAATATTTTATCTCCAAATCCCCCTCTCTAATACCCTTCTTCTGTCTTCTCCTTCCCTCCTTTCTCATCCTTAGACTTTTCTTCTTTCTCCTCCTCCTCCTCCTTCTTCTTCTCCTTCTTTTTCTTCTTCTTCTCCTCCTCCTTCTTCTCCATTTTCTCCAGCGGCGACAGATTCGTACTCTTTCTCCTAGCACAGAATGAGACACGGGTTTTGATATTAATTTTCAGTGGAATAAGAAGATTGGAAGAAGAGGAAGAGAGAGAGAGAGAGAGAGAGAGAGAGAGAGAGAGAGAGAGAGAGACAGTTCCCTCTCTTCCAGAATATTTTCTAGAAATAAAACACCAAATTGTCATAAAAATTTATGAACGTGAACACTGATGGCAGAGTAAACATAACAGAGATGAGTACTGAGTAGATAACCCTGCAGTAGTTATGCTATGCCACTCTATCTTCCTAATCTATGACTTTGCTATCCAGTATCGCTTTCAGTCTATAGGATAGGAAACGTGCGACCAATCAGATTACCGGGATGGGATTTGAAATCGGGGTCAATGACCTCGTTATTTGATGTTGAAGTCCTAAAAGGATTTCGACATAAATAATTCACCAGGCGATGAGAGGTTGATAGCAATTACCTACTCCATATCAACAGTAGATATATTGGTTTTGGGGGAGGGGAACAAAAGAACAGTCGATATTGACTTAATATTATTCAGAGTGGTGACTTGATTTACTTCCTTTAAGTAAATTTATGAAGTTGCCAAGGTCCCATTTAATATTATACTTATCAATCTTATCATCAATCTGGACTGGATGGAGATTTTGAAAGGAACACTACTTAATGGTTAATGGTGATGGGATGATGACATATTTTTAACGGAAATTATTACGAGGATTTCAGGAAATTCTTCTGAGTGATAAAAGTGCCGCAGTTAGAAAAATTATTTCTTTAGGTGACCTAGGTCATGCATAGGTGATTTCACAAGTTAGATCTTGGTAAAAACCACAAAGAAGATCTCTTGAAAATGGAATTGGTAGAAGTAAAAAGTCATATCAATGAAGATTTTCTAAGGTGTCTGGAACAACAATTTTATTGAAATAATCGTACCTACCATGTAAAAGAGTACACCGTGCTTCCATTATTTTAGAAAACAATGTCGTACTTTTTCTACGAAATTTAATTTTGAGAAGTCAAAATGCTAATACATAACACCCTTGATATGATTGTGGCATGAAGGAGTAAAAGGTGAACAACGGGAGAGTCTCATAAACTTGAAACTTGAAATACTTTTACCATAACGAGGAGACTAAGTGATAAACAAGAATGTTATAAACAAAACAACGTGAATCGTAAATATCGTGGAAAAATGGAAAATGTATCTATCATCCATCTTGAAACATGAAGATCATGTTTATGAGAAGAAAAAAGAAACGTTTTTCTCATAATGTTGTTGCTGTACTTACCGTTATGAAACAATAAACACCCACATACCTAGGTAGCTACTGACCAAACTGAATTGAATCCTTCAATAGAATTAATTTTCTTGAAATAGAACTTCGAGTAAAAGAAGAGTAGGTATTCTTGTTGTCAACATTATGAGCCCATCGGAACAACAGTGGTACTTCATCAAGAGAGTCAAGAGAACCTCCTACTTGTGATACAAACTCTGGCAACTAAATACTTGTGTTGTTTTCAGTAGTGCAGGTGAAAGTTCACTGCAGCACGGTGCTGAGTAAGCTGTATCATTTGCCATCAGTAACTTTTAAAATGTAAAATTGTAATACGAATTACTAAACGGATAGCTGATGGTTGGCAAATGGCAACAGACGCAAGGAAACTCAAGAAGATAAATAAACAGGAAATGTTGTATTAGTTTGAATTAATGGAAAGAGATTCTTTTCTAGAACATACGTATACCCCGATAAATCAATTAAATGTTCTAATAATTTATTGTAAATTAAGAGTTGCATTATTAATAGCAAAAGGGTTCCCCATTAGGTTATTGGGCAAACAGTATTTTGTCCATATGGAAAATATTGATACCATAGTGGTTGTATGTTTTTTTCAATAATAAATCTTCATTATCAATCACAATATTATTAATACCTTCATAGTGGGGGATATTCTCAATGAAACCTAATTGAATAATATCTAGGTGTATCTGTTCGGTATTGAATTATTGAATAGCTAATAATATTTTGTCCCATATCTCTCCCCCCAAGGGAATAAACAAGAGGGAAAAAATGTCTCGCCACATAGATGATACACTCATGTGTAAAAAAATTCGATCCAGATGAGCTTCGTAACTTCAATATCAACAAAGTTTACATTAGCCACATAGATAGATGATACACTCATGTGTAAAAAAATTCGATCCAGATGAGCTTCGTAACTTCAATATCAACAAAGTTTACATTAAATATACCTATAGATCACTAGAACTAGAAAACTGAAGCACCAAAAAACATTTAGAAATAGGGGAGGTAAGTAAGTAATATTTTCGAAACCTGAAGGCTGTAAGAGTATAGTAAAGGCTGTCAAAGTGCAGAAAATAATGTCCGAGTATGAGATGGAAATGCAACCTGCCCCGATTTTTTGCACTTAAGTGTAATATTAGCCATGGACATTCAATACGTATGAAGAGGAAAACTCGACTAGGTAGAAGTACATTATGTATGTAGGTGGACACGGGGCTTCATCCTACAAATAATTAAGATGATGTGCATCAAATTACTGTTCATGATGCAATTGATTGAAGGGGAGTAAAAAGATGAAGAGGTTAATCGTGGAAAACCTAAAAATGGAGACACATTGGATAGGAACACAAAGGTATCCTAGGGATGAAAGTAAAGGAAGCTTAACGGATGGCATTTATTTTGGAAGACAAAATGGAGGAGAAGAAGAAAAGGAGAAGCCTAGTTTCTGTATTACAGGAGGATTTGTTGCGGCTTTGCAAGAGATCAGATTGAATGACTGTTACGGTCATGGAGTGAATGTTAGTGATGGTAGTTGGAGCTTTGCTGTTCAAACCACTTTCCATATTGCCTGCACCCAAGCATTACTTGATTTTATTTTAATGAGAAAATTCCTGTAGACATTACTAATATAGGTCAGGTGCAGAGATGTGCGAACCGCAAAATGCAAAATGGAAAATGTAAAATGCAAAATGTAAAATGTACATTTACATTTTACATTTCAAATTGGTTTTGAAAAAGCATTTTGCATTTTACATTTTAAATGCTTTTTTTGACCCATTTTACATTTGAGCCAAAATGCTTTTTTTAAAAATGCTTTTTTGAAAAAAATTCATGATTTGGCCCTAAACTCCCAGTAGAAAACAGGGTCTC
>NW_007384010.1:0-4408 GCF_000475195.1 Diaphorina citri | reverse complement strand
AGCGGGAACTACGCGCAAAGGTCATTCAAATACTGTAAAGAAAAGCGGGAACTACGCGCAAAGGTCATTCAAATACTGTAAAGAAAAGCGGGAACTACGCGCAAAAGGTCATTCAAAAACAAAAGGTCTACGCGCAAAATACGCGTAGCGCGTTGGTACCTGAATGATAGCGTTTTTCATTGTGAGTTACGCGGCGTTGTGTGCGTCGAGTGCGCTGCTGTTGGGACTGCTGCTGTGAGGCTGGCGGGCGACCCGCGCTGGGCGCTAGGAAGAAGAAGGTAATATAAGGTGAATGACTCCGGACAGAACAGGTTTGAAAAAGCGCAAATGATCAACTAGGCCCCAAATTCTATTTGGATGAGATAAGTAGGTAGGTAACCCCTGAATAATAGAACCGTATTTTCCGGTGGATTTTTTTCCCCTCCCTGAGCTTTTTTTCCGTTATTAAAAAAAAAAAAAAAAAAACAACAACAACAACAACAAAATTTAGTTCAAAAAGTCAAAACTAGGTGGCGTGATAGAACCTGGAAAAAACTTCCACAAGAAAAATACGGATTAGTTTTGGTTCTCTTCTAAATGATTCCTTTAGAATTCACTGATAAAATAAATTAATGTGGAATTGCCTGTGGTAACAACACATTTTAGCAAAATAATGCAGAATATAATACCTAGTAGATTTGTGAAGCCTAACATAGACTTGAAGCACATTTTAGCAAATCAATTGTTCCTAGGAAGAAGGGATGTTAGTGTAAGTAAGTAACTAACAAACTAACATAAGCCCTCTGATAAAATAAATTAATGTGGAATTGCCTGTGGTAACAACACATTTTAGCAAAATAATGCAGAATATAATACCTAGTAGATTTGTGATGTCCAACATAGACTTGAAGCACATTTTAGCAAATCGATCGTTCCCAGGAAGAAAGGCCTATGTTAGTTAGTGTAAGTAAGTAAGTAAGTAAGTAACTAACATAAGCCCTTTTTTCTGGGAACTATTCAAATGTATCTGTCAACAATGTAAGTTTATGTGACCGAGGTGCAAAAAAGTGCACACCCAATGCGCGTATACATCTTCCACTAATAATTTCATTAGGACCACATTGGCGGGTTCTTTTCCAGATGATAGAGTTTGCTGAGTTCATTCTGGTGAGCCTTTACTTGAGGTTTCCATTCAAATCAATGGATAATCAATTCTAAATCTAATCATACGATCCCAATCACATAATTCCTCTCGCAAATAATCTTCTAAACACACCTCCGGAGATCTCGGTCTATGAATTCTATGATTGATCTCATTATTCACATACGTGTATCAGGTCTCCACACATGCCATATCTCACACTGGATTGCCCTGACCTTGCCCTTCGATATATATTTGCTCACGGATGATATATTGGTTCAAGAGGTATACCTATAGGTATTTGCTCACGGTGCTATAATATGGATTACTCTTGACGCCTCATCAAGATCTCCAGAAGAAACACTTGAATCGGATCATTGAGATCATTCTTCGCATAATCGCTGATCATTTGATCATTCTATAGCGTTCCACTGATCGCTTGATCATTCTAGAGCGCTGTGAAGTCTATGATATGTGATATGGAAATTAGATCTTCCTACTTCGCCTTGTTGGTTTGTGCTCCATTGTTAACACTTTCGCTGCCAATGTTACTAGCAACATCGGCACAGTAACAAGAACTTCTTCTACTCTTGAACCCCTTCCTGTAGAGGTCAGGACGCTCGCCTGACATTCAGGAGGGCGTGGGTTCAATCCAATCCGAGGAAGACACGAAACGTCCTCAACATTGTTTGATAAATTCACCATAAAATTAGTAGCCTATTCTTGGCCTATTTTTGGACCTATTCGGGCAGGAATTCCAACTTCATTTGGTGGGAAAACTCCATATATGTAGGAGCGAAAGTGTTGCTGATCTAGCGTCTCATTATATCATTGTGAAGTATTTGGATTGCTAATCTGTGGCACTCAGGATGGGACTTCAAACTGATGGCGATATTTGCTTTTCCTCCTATTACATCTGAGATAGATCGATGGTTTCCTGAACCTGCCCAATGTCAAGTATGTGTCACTATCGAGTCTATTGACGAACGTGGCTACGAATATTTTTACAGGTGTCCACTATTCTTCACTGAAGATTTTGCGTTTCCTAAATGTAAACTTGGAAATTGCCAACATACGAGTAGTTAGCTTGGAGGGAGAACCTTGTCACTTAAAGCCGAAAAAAAGGTAAGTGAAGCAGATAAACTTACAGTTTCCTACACTATTCACATGGAGCTCCACAAAATTACCGATTCTTCGATAATGTCTATTGTGCAATTTGTGCATCGATGTTATGGATAACTCATTTTATCGATACAGTATCGATAAAACGAGTTAAAGATAACGATAGCGAGTTAATGACTTATACAAGACACAATATACACACAATCGAAGACTCGGTAACTTTGTAAAGTTCCACATCAACAGAGCATCAGTACTATCCATTTTGTATTTGTATGTTTTGTACAGTTCGTTGTTAGATGTCCAGCCTGCAAGTCGTGGGTTATGTAAAATTCTTCGATAATGTTTGTATGTATTTGTGTATGTATTTGACTTGTGCTTAACAGCCCTGTGTTGAAAAGCACCAAAAAAATAAATAAAAAGAAATGTCTATTGTGCAATTTGCGCATCGATGTTATGGATATCTTAAATGTTATGGATAGTTAAAGATAACGATAATGAGTTAACGATAGCGAGTTAATGACTATACAATGCACAATATACACACAATCGAAGACTCGGTAACTTTGTAAAGCTCCACATCAACAGAGCATCAGGGAAACATAACTTTTATCTTCATATGTAGTTCACTTTGTTTTCCTTTACAAGTTTTCATTCAGGAAACGTGAGCTTTTCAATTGACGTATCTCTAACTTGGAACCCAAGTACGCGTAACTATACAGATTGTTAACACTGATTCGTAACAAACTTACAACGTTGTAAGGTTTTGTACCCATTATTACAATAATGTAATTGAATTTCTTATTGCCTTTGTTAATTGTTAAAAGGCTATTATTACATCGACAATGATATGAGTATAATATATGAGGCCCCTATTGCAGAAACCGATCCAAGAAGAAGGAAGGTTTTGTTCTACATAACGCGGAAAATTGTTCTTTAATCTAATCTCGTGAAAAGTCTTGCCTGTACAACTTCCAATTTGTCTTGGGTGGTAAGTGCATTGTTTTGAGTCCAATATCCAGAACCAAGTTCACAATCCTTATGTCACTTTGGCCATTGTCCAACAGCAATCAATGCGCCTGAGTCATATCTCAAATTGTTATCTTTGGGTTCTCTCTCTCTCTATTTTTCTTTAACTCTTTCACTCTCTCTCTCTCTTTCCCCGGAGAACAAAAGAAATGGCGACGTGAAATTCTGTCACATATTGGTTCGTTTTATGTCTTGTACTTCCTTCATTAACCATAGAGCTACGTTTTTATAGTCCGTGTCAGGACATAGCTCGTTACATTGCATAGAGCTATGTAGGTGTACAGGACATTCGCACGTGTTCCTGTGACCTTCTGGTTTTCAAGCTGGTCGCAAAAGTAACGGAACGGGTTTTTTTTTGTATGTGAGGGAGGGCTTGAGCAGAAATAGACAACGTCTCAAGTTCTCTATCATTCTGGACGTTCACAAAGTTACTGAGACTTCCATCAAACCGTTTCAACTGCTAAGATATGTAGGTATCATTCCTCCTCACCTTAGCTTTTGTACCTTAGATTTCAACATTCCATACGGACAACGATATGGAATGTTTAAATATCGACAATGCACGGCGTTGCTTTACTTCGGTGAATTGCTTCCGTATGGTGCTAGCAGTCTCGTCCGTTTCTTTTCATATCCTTTCTGTGTTATGTCTCCTGGAAATGAAGAAAAACAAAAAGAGATTACTCAACTGATGTGATTTCCTTGAAAAGGAAGTAAAATTAAGAAAATTTTCCGTTTGTGAAGGGTACATTACATTGAAGTGGGGGACTTTTCTAGCGAAATTCCTGTGTGCAGAGTCCAATATGTAGCTTGTAAGGGGTTGCTTAAAAATATAATAGAAAAGGTTAACAGGAAAAGATGCCTTTTAGGGCCGACAGGAGGCCTATCGGACTTAGATCGACTTGTAGAAGCATCTTTAAAACCCAGAAAAGTCACGCTCTCCAGGCACCAAAACCTGCACCAGGCCAAAAAGCCTCAAGTTGCAAGCCCTATGAGCCCCATCCTCAATCCATCTTCAACCAACTCAAAATGGATTCCATAGCATCCTCACAACTCACTCGATTTTATATATTTACTAGCTGAATTCCGTCGCTTCGCTCCGGAATCCCGCTAGTTCATCCCGAGGCATGGCCAAACTTGTGG
>NW_007384009.1:0-4408 GCF_000475195.1 Diaphorina citri | reverse complement strand
CTAATTGTTAGGTCGTGGCTTTTGAATATTTTACTCATTTTATTGAAGGCAGCTGTTGCTTTTGCAATTCGGGATCTTTGAAATGTTTGCCTGGTAGACGTATAAGTAACGCACTTGCTTAAAGAAACAATTAAAAAATACGTTTCCGAAATATTTTCTGGTAGGATACTCCTAAAAAGCTTTCCACCCAACCACTCCTTCTGTGAGCACAGGAAAGTTCAAAGTTGTTTGTTACGTTTAACGAGCTATTTAATTACTTGATTTTTAGCTCAATGAAGTTCAAAGTCTTACATAATTCTGAACTTGAATATCTTTTTACTGGCCATTATTCCCTTTGTTTTAGGTATTTACTTAAAATTACCAAGTAAAAAAATATTTATTATTTTCTCTTAGTAGGTAAGTATGTACCTAATTATGAACAATTCTTTTTTTTATCTAGGTAATGAACGACTAATTAATAATTTACTCACAAGTACTTAATTAAGTATTATTCTTCCGGTTAGGAATAACAGACAACAATTTTTAATACAAACAATGGTTCATTGAAAGGCTCTAATAAAAACGTGGCATTTAAAACATTACAGTAGAATTATTTAATAATTAAAGAATATTTTAGTATGAATCAAACGACCATTCAAAGATTTTTCGAAAGAATTTGACTCACGTAACAGTTTCAATTAAAGATATCCCAGGGTGGCGTACTTTTTCACGAAGGGTGTGTTCACTTTACAGGACTCTCTGAAAATTGGAAAAGACGGAAGTTAAACAGAAAGAAAAGGAATTGAGAAAATCTCAAGTTGGGATTGTGGTGTTCCTCAAGGGGGCCATTTTGCGCCCTTTTTTCTGAGTTGGTATAAGCGCTCGCCGCATGGTCAGGAGATTGTGAGTTTACATGTATCCCAGCAAATAGGACCGTATTCACCCTTTTTTTCTAGGTACAAGAGAAATATAGCTTTCTATTTTGGACAGAACAACACTTACCTCCTTATGTATTATGCTGTTAAACCCCAAAAAAAACACAGCTGTTTTTTGTTTTGTTTAAAAATATAGCGTGAAAATCTTAAAAGCTAAAAAGAAAAAAAAAAATTAAACTTTCGCTTGAGACTTGTTGATTTTATTTTCCATTATAAACATTTTGATTGGTTCGTCAATAGTACTGGGTAAATAAAATAATTAATCAATTTTATTATTATTTAATAAGACCTACCTATCAAATAAACCAGTGATTGCGATCCAGCTAGGGTTTTTTTGTTTTTTTTTTTTTTTTTTTTTTTTTTTTTTTTTTTTTTGAGGGCGGGGTTTCGCAAGGAAAGTAAATAAATGACCATTCATTGTTAAAAGTAGGGTATATTTTTGATCAGAATTATTCTCGCTTTGGTCCGAAATTATGAATCGATAAAAAAGGTTTTGACTATTTTTTGGCTCAGAAAAAGCCTTTTCTAGCATTCATAAAATCTGCGAGCAGTAATCTTATTTTTGAAATGTGCGGGATTTTAGCACGAAAATTTACCTAATTTTACCACGGAAACATGGAGATTTACATTCGAACCTGTCTAAGTGGACTCGTCTAAGTGGGAAACCTGGATAACGGAAAAAAATCATGGCCCCTTAATTTTTTACTAAAAAACCTGTTTAAATGAGAAAATCGACCCTCTATAAGTGGGAATTTGTAGGAAAGTACAGCATATTCCTCTTCCTCCAAACCAGTGTTCACATTTACCTCTATAAGTGGGAATACACTTTTTAACTGGGAAACCTGGATAAGTGGGAAAAAATTGTCGCTCTCTGGGATTCCCACTTAGACAGGTTCGACTGTATTAATTTACGTAAATGTACCGGATTTTATAACGAAAATGTACCTACTGAATTTCATAACAAAAATGTACTGAATTTTATTACGAAAATGTACGGAAAATTAATAAAATCACAAAATTGTATGAACGCCTGGTATTTATTGAAAGTATGCAATGTGCCATACAAAAAAGCTGGTGTCAGTCACTAGTTTTCCTTGCATGATATTCGTGAGTTCGTGTGCCGGACCATATTTCAGGTAGAAACAAAGTCAGTTTGTGTAAAAATTCATCTCAACTATTTAGTTATTAATTATTATATCATATAATTTATATGTTTTTAAATCAAATAAAATACCTACTCTCTTCCTAAAGGTTAGGAAAATTTAAAAAATGTTATCTAATCATTTGTGAATCTTTCGAACATAAATGCATAATATTGTTCAAAATTAATGTGGAATACATATGTAAAACATAAGCAAGGGGCTCAGGTCGTGCTTATGTTTACACATACATATTGAGGAGAAATTGTAAAAAAAAAAGTTCGCAAATCATCCACTTGAGGGGAAATCGTAAAAAAAAGTTCGCAGAATTCTCCATTTGAGGAGAAATTGAACAAAAAACTTCGCGAATCTCTTTCTTTGGGTGTTCTTGGGTTATGAATTTTATTTCGTTTTGAATGGATGAAAATTTCACTCGTGCTTATGTTTATACATAGGTACATACTGAGGAAAATATTATCACAAAAAAAAGTTCGCAAATTATCCATTTTGAGGGGAAATTTAAAAAAAAAAAGTTCGAAAATCATCCATATTGCAGGAAAAAATTGTAGAAAATAAAGGTCTCGAATTATTCTTTCTTTGGGTGTTCTTGGGTGGTAGGTAAATGTCGTTCCACAAATCGAGGAAAAATTCAAGCTGGGAAAATTTGCCTACCTTATGTGGGATGAAAAATATTGCTCTAGTTACATAGGTAGGTAATCGTTTTTCATCATACTTTATGGGTCATGGTCTAAATTCTAAAAATAAAACCCTAATTTTGAAGTACCTACGCCTGAAATAATACCTGACTTAATCCTTAACACCGAAAATTTTTAGGTACAGGCATTTAAGATAACATCAAAAAATATCGAAACTTTCCCTTTTTCTACTAATTTTTGTTAAATAAATAGGTAAATAATAAAATAATATAAAGATATAAATGAAGAAAAAAAAAACTAAAAGAAGACATAATGAAAAAATACATGAGATAGTTTTGAAAATAAAAAATACAAGTAATTCTTAAGAATAGAAGTTAAATAGATAAAGATATAGTTTAAACGAATAAATTTATGTGCGAAAAGATCACTGATGAAATTTTGTAAAATGTAAATTTCCATTTTGAATGTATCCTCGAATTTAAACTGAATTTTGTGTGAGATTAATAAAATTAAATATCAAACTTCTCTACTCGCTATCCTACTTGAAAAGAGATTTTCTAGCATTCATAAAATCTGCGAGCAGTAATCTTATTTTTGAAATGTGCGGGATTTTAGCACGAAAATTTACCTAATTTTACCACAGAAATATGGAGATTTACATTCGAACCTGTCTAAGTGGGAAACCTGGATAACTGGAAAAAAATCGTGGCCCCTTAATTTATTACTAAAAAACCTGTTTAAATGAGAAAATCGACCCTCTAGGTATAAGTGGGAATTTGTAGGAAGGAAAGTACAGCATATTCCTCTTCCTCCAAACCAGTGTTCACATTTACCTCTATAAGTGGGAATACACTATTTAACTGGGAAACCTGGATAAGTGGGAAAAAATTGTCGCTCCCTGGGATTCCCACTTAGACAGGTTCGACTGTATTAATTTACGTAAATGTACCGGATTTTTTTAACGAAAATGTATTGAATTTCATGACAAAAATGTACTGAATTTTATTACGAAAACGTACGGAAAATTAATAAAATCACAAAATTGTATGAACGCCTGGTATTTGTTGAAAGTATGCAATGTGCCATACAAAAAAAGCTGGTGTCAGTCACTAGTTTTCCTTGCATGATATTCGTGAGTTCGTGTGCCGGACCATATTTCAGGTAGAAACAAAGTCAGTTTGTGTAAAAATTCATCTCAACTATTTAGTTATTAATTATTATATCATATAATTTATATGTTTTTAAATCAAATAAAATACCTACTCTCTTCCTAAAGGTTAGGAAAATTTAAAAAATGTTATCTAATCATTTGTGAATCTTTCGAACATAAATGCATAATATTGTTCAAAATTAATGTGGAATACATATGTAAAACATAAGCAAGGGGCTCAGGTCGTGCTTATGTTTACACATACATATTGAGGAGAAATTGTAAAAAAAAAAGTTCGCAAATCATCCACTTGAGGGGAAATCGTAAAAAAAAGTTCAAAAAAAAATACAAAGGTCATATAATATTATGACCTTTAGTATGGGTAATCTAACTTTAATTTGAAGATAAATGATCCATCCTTGAGATATTTCATATTAGTTGTAATCTTAGTAATTTATTATCAAACTGTGAATTATTTAACATGTAGGAATTGTATTGTAGAATTGTTCTTACAAATAAATGAAGTATCATTACAAATTTCAAAATTAC
>NW_007384008.1:3192-4413 GCF_000475195.1 Diaphorina citri | reverse complement strand
AAATTTTATGACTTGACTTGGACTCGAACCACCAACCTCCAGATCCAAAGTCCAACGCGTTAACAACTGCACCACTGAAAGTTCTATTTATTATTTTTACAACATAACAACATCAGAACATACAAAATTCATATAAATGGTATACCTACCCATCCGTAAAAGCAAAGCTTGTGCCACGGATGGGGAAACATTTTGTGCGATGGTCGATGGACGGGAAAGAACTATGAAGGTTGAAGGATCTGTGAAAGTTCTCGTTTTTACGGGATCGCTGTTTTTATTCGGTGTAAATGGGACAGTAAATGCAAAAATTCTTTTTCTACCTCACCTTTTCTCGTATTCAGACGTTGTCGGCGTTTATCGTCAGCCTCTCGAATAGCCCTAGCTAGGCTGATTGCTTTGGGCTGACATTTGGTTTAGGATGCAAAAATGTTACGAGTGGATGCCCTTCGCACTATCGCACTGAACCTTTTGCTATTTCTTTAACAAGGGAAATTTCAGGCTGGTATCCTCCCTGTTTAAAGTCCCCTAGCCAGGCTACAGTTCATGGAATAATAACAGTGCTTATTTATACTGCTCGCATAGGACTGAGAAGTCCCTTTACTCCAGCAGTAGGCTACTACTATTATTGTGGTCAAATTATATTGAGGATAAAATTCCATACCTCGGCTGGGATTGAACCCACGCCCTCCTGTTTACCAGGCGAGCGCCTTGACCACTACACCACCGAGGTAGGTACAGAATAGAATAGAATATTTACATTTTCCTTTCGGAAATGGAAACGATCCCGTTGGTGCGTCATCTTGGATTCCTATGGTTTAGTACAGGCGCTACCACGCCAAAAGAGGGGAAACGAGCTTCAGAAGAGTTGAAATTCGGAAAGGAAAACAGATACCTAGCTGGTTTATTCTGATGAGTTAGGATTCAAAATTCCTTTTACCCCCGCAGTCTAATAAAATAAACAAATAAATAATAAAAGAAGAAGAAGGAGAAGAACAAGAAGAAGAAAAAGAAGAAGAAGAAGAACAAGAAAAAGAAGAAGAAGAAAAAGGAGGTGAAAGAGAAGAAAAAATGCTCACGCATTTCCCTGTGCGTGTCAAAATGCAATTTCCATACTCCCCTTCTGAATAGAAAAAGAAAACAACTATTATTATTATTATTGGTATTATTACTTTCACCTTCTAGAATTTTCCAGTCATATCATTCTGTGCTAGCTCGCTCCTT
>NW_007384008.1:0-2141 GCF_000475195.1 Diaphorina citri | reverse complement strand
CTCAGACGATCTGACGGACCGCGGTCTGTAAGACAGTCGAAACATGTGTGGCGGACACAGGTCTGATAGACCTAGATTTCTCAGACGATCTGACGGACCGTGGTCTGTAAGACAGTCGAAACGTGTGTGGCGGACACAGGTCTGATAGACCTAGATTTCTCAGACGATCTGACGGACCGTGGTCTGTAAGACAGTCGAAACGTGTGTGGCGGACACAGGTCTGATAGACCTAGATTTCTCAGACGATCTGACGGACCGTGGTCTGTAAGACAGTCGAAACGTGTGTGGCGGACACAGGTCTGATAGACCTAGATTTCTCAGACGATCTGACGGACCGCGGTCTGTAAGACAGTCGAAACGTGTGTGGCGGACACAGGTCTGATAGACATAGATTTCTCAGACGATCTGACGGACCGCGGTCTGTAAGACAGTCGAAACATGTGTGGCGGACACAGGTCTGATAGACCTAGATTTCTCAGACGATCAGACGGACCGCGGTCTGTAAGACAGTCGAAACATGTGTGGCGGACACAGGTCTGATAGACCTAGATTTCTCAGACGATCTGACGGACCGCGGTCTGTAAGACAGTCGAAACGTGTGTGGCGGACACATGTCTGATAGACCTAGATTTCTCAGACGGTCTGAGTGTGAGTGGCTGTTTATTACCTACCTACAATGTGCTTAGTTCTTATCAATAAGTATATCAATTTTATAAGTATAGTCTACTAGTGGTTGACCCGTCCTTTGTACGGGACCACCCTACAGACACCACATCCACCCACCACACCAAAACACACACACACACACACCCACTACACAAACGAACCCACCACACACACACATGCACCCACCACACAATCACACACACCGAAAAGACCTTGTTTAGACCGCGAAGACAAAGGAACTTATCTGTCAATGCTGAAAGTATAACCAAGATGTATTTTATTCTATCCTTCATACATATTTCTTGGGTACATACTTCACCTTTTTTTAAAAAAAAAGATGAGTGTTCCACTGCCGTTTTTATTTCGTAGCAATGGAACAACTGCTACATTAGACGCTTCTGGCCTGTGTCGTAGCATGCCCATCCCGTAGTATGCCTTGTCAACTTGGTGGGTAGGTCACTGGTTCGATTCCCGACCGGGGCGGATTTTACACAGATAAGGTTCGGTCGGAACGGCTCGGCTGGCTTTCTCCTATCCTATCTTTCTTAACACGTTCAGCGCCGTGTGTATTGATTTCAATTCACGGCGACTGTTCCCACGGGGCCAAGGCGTTTTGACCAATTTTACTGCCGCAGGCCAAAGATTAATTCTGTTTTCTGGTTATCCAAGAAGCTCAAAGGTACTGGACTTTCTTCTGTAGATGTGGTTCAAACTCGCCAAAACAGCTTGGCGTTGAACGTGTTAACTGCTGGTGAAAAGGGACTCTTTAGTTCTACGTGGCCATTTCTAGAGAAATAAAGTACAAACTTATTTGAATTTCCATTCCCAGGTGTTCCTGATAACAAGATAAGACTCAAAAACAACATCAGACTCCACCTTCCTCCTGACCAGCTCTCTCTCCTACAGAACAAATCCGCCTGTGTCCTATGTGTTCTGTATTTGAGCTATACAATGTACCTGCACTATGTGATATATAGCCATGTCAGTACAAATTTTTGTCGATGGTGGGATTCGAACCCGGGACCTTCTGCATGGCAAGCAAGCGCGTTACCACTGGACCAACCGTGCCTCCGACACTTGATCGATGTTTATCAATTATATGTGAACACAGCTTTAGACATTTTTCCTGGTTATCACACATATTATCTGAGCTCACCGCAGTGCACCAAACCAATGATTACGGAGGTTGGTGGTTATCGCGTTAGTATTCGTATCTGGTGGTTTTCGATTCGAGGAATCCCATTTAGCTTAAAATAATCCTTTTTAGCGCCATTCACAGCTAATGATGTGGGTAAGTTGAAACCAACTTATCCTTTGAGATTTAAGTTGGTTTGATTAGGTTAAGCAATCTGATGTTGTAAAAATCATAATCCGAAGTCCAAACTTAAAAAAAGCACCTATCTTGAAAAGGTCAAAAACTCAATCTTTATTTGCCATTCTAATTATAAAGTTACAACAGTTGTGACGTCACGATA
>NW_007384007.1:0-4414 GCF_000475195.1 Diaphorina citri | reverse complement strand
GGCTTCACCTATCATGACAGTAACAGTGTATGTATACGGTCCTGTAAAACCGCCAAATACTTCCTAATAGAAAAAGTAAAACTACTGTTATAATGTTAATAATTCAGTTATGAACATTAACATTATTCAACAGACTAAACACTGAAAAAATAATCCTGGGAGAGAGGAATATTTATCATGTAAAATGTAAATTACTAGTTGATGAGATGAATAGGTTGGAAATAAAGTGTACTCACTACCTACTCAAGTTTACTATGAAAACACTCATGACACCGTATTAACAACTATGGGTCATGGCTCATGGGTCTTTGTCAACATCCATGGGACTATATTGAAAATAATGGGACTATGGAACTGTACAAAAATTCATGGGACTATATTAAAAATAATAGGACCATGGAACTCTACAAGTACGTGGTAGGTACTCTATTAAAATTCATGGGACTACATTAACATCTATGGGACTATATTAAAAATAATGGGACTATGGAACTGTACAAAAATTCATGGGACTATATTAAAAATAATGGGACTATGGAACTCTACAAGTACGTGATACTTTATTAAAATTCATGGGACTACATCAACATCTAATATGGGACTGTATCAACACGGGATTTTAACGTCAACATCCCGGTTTGGAATTTAAGCATTTCATCAACATAATTGATGGCTATCTGGAAATTCCATCTGTAGAGTATGCTATAGGTCCAAATGATAATGAGTAGCCTAGGTTGCTAAGTACAAATGATGATGATGTTGTTTAGCTTAGGATCTCATCCGTGGTTCCGGTTTAGATTTACGATGTCCTCTGTTGTCACATCGAGCTTCATCCTCTTGATAATCTAGAACGTGAGATAGGTCTTCTATGTATTAGGTGTTCTCTTGGAGTTATGTACTGTCGAACCTGAGTTAGAATCAGAGATATACGTAGGGAACATAGGTCTTCTATAACATGATATTTAGGTGTTCTTCAAGAGCTGTGTCTTGCTGAACAGGAGTTGGAGTCAGAGTTAACAAAAATTTCATGAATTGGTTGAACATGTTTACCTGATTCAATCAATATCGGACCAACCATTTGAGAGTTGTGTTGACTTAATTTTATCATGGACACTCGTTGCTGTGTTGAAAGCCCAGTTATGTTGAAACAAAGTTGGTACCTAACGAACAAGCAAAAGGAAAAAGTGTGAAGATAAAACATAGAACTCAATACGTTGGTTTAATGCTCAATTTGATCAGTTTAGAATCAACCAATAGACCAATACCAATGAGCTAGGTACGGGGGTGTAACGTAGATTTTAGCATCTTGACATCTGAGGTCTTCTCACGACGGGTGTTTCACCCTCCCTTCGGCGACAAACTACCCGCCTCCTCAAATTACCAATGATCTCTGATCAGATTGCAATAAATCAATGATTTTTGATCAGTTTGCAATAAATCAATGATCATGATAGGTTGGTCCAGTGGTAACGCGCTTGCTTGCCATGCAGAAGGTCCCGGGTTCGAATCCCACCATCGACAAAAATTTGTACTCGTTTTTCGATTGCAAATATTTCAACGGGTTACTTTCTGGTGTTCCCGTGTTGACCCAGCACCTAAATGGGAAGTATTGTGCCCCTTCTCGCCCATCTGACGAAAGGCAAACTACGGGATGGGCATGCCACGCCACAGGCCACATCAAGCGTTGTTTGAATTTGTTTTACATTGTTTGATAAAAAAAAAATGGTTTGACTTGAGGGAAAATAATGGAAACTTTGAGGTGTAGTAGATGAACCAAATATTATAGGGACTGGTCTTTGCGTCAGGGCAGTGAAAATAAAAGATCTTTTTTGCCAGCCTAGTTAGCTTAGTTGGTAGGATAAAATCCGCCCGGGCGGATTTTATCCTACCAACTAAGCTGATGGGATAATGTTCGTTCTCGGAACGGCTGGCTTTTTCCTATCCTGTCTTCCTTCTCTCTTCGATTTCGGGACGATAAGACCATAGCAGTTACAGTTCCCTCTGTCAAACCTCTTGAAAAAAAAAAAGAGAGATACGCCAAGAGGGGAAGTGAAATGAAAAACACGCATCAACTCGGCGTTGCAATGAAAAACAGGGCTTTATTCTACTCTTGTTTCGTTGTTATCGAAAGCCCGGTTCACCCACCACAAAATGACTTCCAATTTGGTCTTTCTAGTTTCCACAGTTCGTTACGTTTGTACGCGATATTCGCGCAAATTTCACCCGTTCTGACCTGAAATTTGCTGGAATACCACGCATCAGACCAGGTTCGGTGACATTTCGTAGCGTGTGTATCGGACTTGGGAACGAACCGTTTAACTGCCCCGATGTTGTTTCGTTCTAGATTCGTCTTCGGAAGCATGCCCAGGAATCATCAGACAATAGTCGGCCTATAGGAAAATGAAAGTGATCCGGTGTATAAACGAGATATTGGTATAAACGTGGTGGTGTATAAGCGATAAGGTGTTCATGTGGTGTAAGTCTGGTAGGCATCTGACATGCAGAATTGCAGATGCATAGACTCATCTGGTGAGTCTATCATGGGTGTTTGATACTTTGATAGTCATGGTGATTATACACTACAGGTCTGTGGAGCTCTTGTACGTACGTATTGATCGACTGCACTGCTGATGCTGGTCTTACACTCAGATAAAGTGCCTCTAAAAGAACCTGCAAGGGCCCTATCGAGTCCAACATTTAATTAACAATTTTTTTTTAGATGTTGAAAATGTTTGCTGAAATTCATCAGAATGGAACAACCCTTTTGGGAGTCAAGGCAGAATCTTTGTGTATTTGCCAAATATGAAAATCAGGCAAACCGAGTTCGAGAGTTATGGTGAAAATAACATGCAGGCAAACAAGCAAACCAGTTAAATAGAAAAATAGTCGAGTTGAAACCTAGAACTCACCTTGTTCGCTCAAGGGTCAGGTGGTAGAGAACGCCTCAGTCATGAACCTCGTCTTGTGGTTTCGTCCCTGATAAGTTAGTTACATCAATACTGCAGACTACTTCATATTATTTTGTTACAATGAATATTATAACAGACGACTATTATGTAAATGGAATGGCAGTAAAAACACAGTTCTTCTTTATTATGTAGGTACCTAGGTACTTACTCATTGCAGCTATAGGTATTAGGTACCTACCTACCTATCTATAACAGTCATAGGTACTCAGTAGCTATCCAACCTGCCTAATGTCCAGCTAGTCTAATGACATGACTATCATGCCACAGTGCCATGGGTACTACCTGCTTTTATTTAAGTACCTACCATTACAACCTGCAATACACTGTGCACTAGTAATACTGCTAGTAGTGATAGCTAACACATGGGTTTAATCATGCAGATTCAATAGTTCATGTGAATTAGATTCAGATTCATGTCTTCTGATAACGTATTTCGCACATTGAAATTATCAATGTTGACTGTTTCCCATTAGATTTATTAGTTATAATAAATGCATTTAATCTTTTTTTTAAATTAATTTTTGTTCTTCCTACGCTAATGACACATTTCTAAAAGTTGTCATCTCCTTTTGAAAACCTTTTTTTTAATTTTTTTTTTTTTTTTTTTTTTTTTTTAATTTAATTTTTGTTCTTTCTACGCTAATGACACTTTTCTAAAAGTTGTCATCACCTTTTGTGAAAGAAAACAAACAATTTAGGAACTACAGACTTTCGTAGACTTTTTGCAGAAGGCCAACGCTCTCACTGCCAGGAATTTTTCCAAGAGTTATAAGAACTTAAGGAGAAGGTAAAAAAGTCGGGGAAAATATCGTGGCGAACCCTCTTTTATATATTTTTTTTTATTATTTTCCTCTTTTGTATTTTTTATAGTGCGTGCAAGTTTGGCCTTTATTCCTAGATCGATAAGAGGAACCTTATCTTAGAAATACTCGTAGCACTATGTCTGACTGTCTGGACTTTTTTATGAAACACAATGAAAAGGGAATGAAAAGAAAGATATCTCATTCTTATCACAAATATCACTTGTGAATACAAAATATCAAAGATACAAACTGTAAAGATAAAGGTCACAGTACAATATCCTGATAACAAGAACAATGGAATTCAATTGTAAAAGAGAAATTTGTTAGAAATCTTTGTTTGGGAGGAAAAAAAATCAATTTTTTAAAATAATTTAATCATCTTGTTATTCCTCATTGCTCATTGCCATATTATTGATCTTTAAACGAATTTGTTGTTCGAACTTTGGAGTTGTTGTTGTTCTTGTTCATTTCTTCAAAGAGTTCCCCGAATATTATGACGGTATCCACCGAATAATGAATCTGATCTTTCTCTTTAAGGGCTTTAGACCATATATTATAGACTATTATAAACCATATTAGAGCCATCTAAATAGATTGTCAGATTGTTGAAATCTCTTTGAAGGCTATTTTTTATATCCCATG
>NW_007384006.1:2277-4415 GCF_000475195.1 Diaphorina citri | reverse complement strand
TTTAGGACACGGTCGGACCTTTTGGGGTCCCATATTAGAGACATTTTTCCATTTTCTAAGGGAGTTTACAAATCATTGAACCACCAGTTACATAATAAATATGTATAGGTACGTGAGATATAGGTAATAATGTATGTTGCAATAGGCACCTATACGTATACTGTACATTTCAAACCCTGTTCCTACTTGTCGTGAGTTTCATCCGATTTTTCTCCGAATGTCCTGTAGGCAATGTAATTTAAATGAGAGTGTAATTTACGCACGACACGATTTTTTGCCGGAACTAGTGGGAACGGGCTCTTACTGAGAAAAAGGGTCCCAGCGAGCCCCAAAGGCCCGATCAGGTCTAAAAGCCGATTCTGATGAGTATATTGTCAAAAATGCTCAACGTCCAAAGGAAATGTGATCATTGGATTTTGGACACGTTCGGACCTTTTGGGGTCCCCCCATATTAGAGACATTTTTTCCATTTTCTAAGGGAGTTTTCAAATCATTGAACCACCAGTTACATAATAAATATGTATAGGTACGTGAGATATAGGTAATAATAATAATGTACGTTGCAATAGGCACCTACGTATATAGTTTCATTTTAAGCTCAATACACTCAGATTTCAATACTTCCATTAAATTCCAATTTGAAATGTTTCGGTCACTAGATACTCACTAATCAACCTCTTGGAGTTTTGAAATCAAATTTCAATCCGAAATATTAATCACATTGAGTTCCCACTCAGATGTAGCTGCGGGTACCTACTCGTACGTAGGTAGTAGGTATCTACTTTACTCTCTAGGTACTGAGTATTACCTACTAAAAACTTGTAGTACATAGTAGGTTTCTAATACATACTAGATACTCACTAATCAACCTCTTGGAGTTTTGAAATCAAATTTCAATCCGAAATATTAATCACATTGAGTTCCCACTCATATGTAGCAGTGTAGCTGCGGGTACCTACTCGTACGTAGGTAATAGGTACCTACTTTACTCTCTAGGTACTGAGTACCTACTAAAAACTTGTAGTACTTAGTAGGTATCTACGTAAGAATGAATATTTGGTACTCAAAGTCGAATTACTAAAAACTAGCTACTAGCTAGGTTACCCCTATGCGTTATAATATACTACTAGCTACTAGATTGCATAAGTAGTCGTCAACTTGGGTACAAGATAGTTTCAGTTTAATTCAATTACGGTCGGTACCTGTATAATTATATTACCTGATACCTACTTTGTTATTCAAAACAGGTCATCTTTCCCCAAGAAAGTTCATGGGGGAATGCCACTCTCAATTGTCTAATTTTCTGAATACGAAGGTAAACAACTATACATGCTCAGACAGTCTGAGCGTAAGTGCATGGAGGCATGATATAAGTCAACCGATAACGAATAGAAGGTTTGACTAATTGAATGCTGCAAATGGAATAGGTAACCCTTTAGTGACGTGATTTGACTGAGTATGTTTCCCCCGTGGAAGAGAGGAAATATTTGGTCAAAATTTGTTAGAAAAATTTGTTTGTAAAGCAGACCATCATATCTTTTTATTCACAAAATTCATCAACATTTTCTTGAACTTATTCAAAAAGTTGATTAACTTTTCAAATAGTTTTTCAGCAAATAAAAAAATGATGGTGTACAAAGTATAATGGAAAAATTCAACCAACAGGTAGGTTAGAACTGGTTACAATTTTATGAAAACAAAGCTAAAAGAACCAAAGAATCCAGGACTTTTTTTGATACGGAAATACAAACAGTCCATGCTAATGAGTTCCACACATGGCTATTTACATGAAGGGGTTAAAGAACGACATCGGATATCAAGAAAACTTTCTTTCTTCAACAAATCAAAAAGGTTCTCATGGATTAATTGAATTGGATTAACCTCTTCAGGATCAAAGTCCTTGTTAAGGACATGTTTGTAATGTTTACGTTCTCGCTAAAAATGAATTACTTCAAATTCGAGCCGTAGCTTAGGTTTTGGGCAAAGTGAAACTTTCGTAGCCAGGGTAGCTTTTTTCTACAGGAATACGTAAACCGGAAAATAGACATCAATGAGGGGAAACTGCAAAAGGTCTATGATACTAACTTTGTTGAGCGTGATTTTTTTTTTTTTTTTTTTTTTTTTTTTTTTTAAGGCCT
>NW_007384006.1:0-2174 GCF_000475195.1 Diaphorina citri | reverse complement strand
ACTAGATCTTAGTGTAGATGCCAATGGCCTTCATGTACATTAGTGTCGAATCAATATTGGCAGGGTTGTTGTCAAGGGAAGTAAATTTCAACTGTCTAGACTTTTAGATAAATAATACGTAAAAAATCGAGCTTTGAAGAGCTTTATATTTAAGCGTGTGAAATTGCAGACAGTCCTATAGATCCTAATTCGTTCAGAAAGCTCACCGAAACACAAAAATCTCAGTAGACTTGGAAGCAAAACCATAGATAAGTATAGTATATTTTTTATCGAAAGGAGTAAGAATAACTAAAAATTTCACGATTCTAAGCAATGTACAGACAAATCTACAATTTTATTTATATAGATTACGTAAAAAATCGGCTTTTGAAGAGCTTTATATTTAAGCGTGTGAAATTGTAGACAGTCCTATAGATCCTAATTCGTTCTGAAAGCTCACCGAAACACAAAAATCTCAGTAGACTTGGAAGCAAAACCATAGATAAGTATATTTATCGAAATCAGAGTCAACTAGCTCCAAGGTATATTGTCAAGACCTACTCCACTTCCTAACTGAACGTGATGACTTTATTAACAAATAAGTTGTCACGAATGCAATGTCTGCGGCGATTGGCCATCAATCCATTGATGAATCAATGATAACTTATTCTCACATTGATGACTCTATTGACTTCAAGCAGAAGGCGCCCAATAATTGATGACTTGCAAAAATGTCTTCCCATTGTTGTGACTTTCTCGTGAAAATTTGACTGAAAAGCTTTCGGGCATTTGAAACTAGTCACAGCCTTAAAGGCAATCATAGCACTTTCTTTTCTAGGAGCACAAGTCTACTTTCTACCAGCGCATCACGGTGCGCGGCGGTTGTTCTTACTTTTCTATAGAAATCTGCAGGGAACTTACACAAGATGGTGAGAAAGTAGTGTAGCAGGTTCGGTTAAAAAAAACACTCTTTTCCAAGGACTTTATTAACAAATAAGTTGTCACGAATGCAATGTCTGCGGCGATTGGCCATCAATCCATTGGTGAATCAATGATAACTTATTCTCACATTGATGACTCTATTGACTTCAAGCAGAAGGCGCCCAATGATTGATGACTTGCAAAAATGTCTTCACTGTGCTTGGTCCCATTGTTGACTTTCTCGTGAAAATTTGACTGAAAAGCTTTCGGGCATTTGAAACTAGGTGCAGCCTTAAAGGCAATCATAGCACTTTCTTTCCTAGGAGCACAAGTGCCACAAGTCTACTTTCTACCAGCGCATCACGGTGCGCGGCGGTTGTTTTTACTTTTTTAAAGAAATCTGCAGGGAACTTACACAAGATGGTGAGAAAATAGTGTAGCAGGTTCGGTTAAAAAAACGCGGGGAAAAGCTTCAGACCTAGGTCTGTCAGACCGTCTGATAGATCTAGGTCTTGAGATTTTTCCGCCATACATGCTCAGACAGTCTGAGAGTAAGTGCATGGAGGCATGAGTCAACCGATAACGAATAGAAGGTTTGACTAATTGAATGCTGCAAACGGCGCTTAAACACCTAAGCAAAACGAAATGAATGAGACTGTATCCCATTATGCTTCCTGTAATATCGTTCCATCCACCTGAGAATATTAAACCACATCCACGGGATCTCTTCCGTCACAATACACGGCCAAACACCCTAGCAATAACAATAGTGACCTGAGTAATATAAGCATCAGGTATCATAGTATATGATGTATTGCCCTAGTGATGAAATAGGATATGCCCTAGTGACTTGAGATGACGGCAGTACCGTTGGGTTGAGGTACACGGGCTATACAATGAGACCAGCTGTGAAGTAGCAGGAACTACTACCGAGTACAATATAATAGTCTACATAGTAGGTATGGACATTAGAAATAGAGGGATATGAAATTATTACTACGAGTACCTTTGTAACTTGTCATAGTCACATAGTGTAATAACGCAAGCAAAGAAGTCATATCACTCATATCACGTAAAAGTGCGAACATTTTGATAACAAAGAACACAAACAAGGTACCTATCCTTTTTGCTCTTCAAAATACATGAATGAGCCAATATTATCAAGGTGATGGGTCTTGTAAAAGGTAAAAGACTGTAAAGTAGGGTTGGGACATCGAGACGAAAACATCGATGTTCGATACATCGATGTTTTTAAACTTCGATATATCGAGTAT
>NW_007384005.1:0-4385 GCF_000475195.1 Diaphorina citri | reverse complement strand
TTCGAATTTCCCGCCAACTTTACACGCAAAAAGTCCGACGATGTCCTACGATGGCCCTGTTCATAACCACGGCCTTAGGATAAAATCCGCCCCGGACCAGAATCGAACCTGCGGCCTAGCGCTTACAAGGCAGACGCACTACCAACTAAGCTATAGCTATCTTCGATTAGCTATAATTATCAGATATTATTAGCTAGGCTTATTGCTAGGGGCTGACATTTGGTTTTGGCTACAATTTTTTTCTCATGTTGATTGTTGATACACTCCCTGTTTAAAGTCCCCCCTATTCAGACTTTTCTATTCTTTTACTATCCATAATTATCTAGGATTCTCTTCTAGTTTATTCACTCTTCTCTAGTTCTCTAGTCTACTATAGTCTATAGTCTAGTATTTCTAGTGTACCCGTGAATTCATCAGGGACATCCCCAAACCTACGTGTTGTAAATTAATGTATGCTCTCTAGAACCCCCAAGTATATCATTAGTGAAAACTTAGAACATAGCATCGGGGACACATAATTTTCTCCTCTAATGATAATAATGATAATGGAAATGGTAATAATGATAATGATACCTAATATGTAGTAATTTTAGAACTTGGAACAGTAATAAAACACAGGAAAAGTATGATAACGCCTTTTGAGAACACAAATAGTGCTGAAAATAAACGCCACTAAATCCAGTGATCACTGGATGTGTTCTCAAAAGGCGCTATCATACTTTTCCTGTGTTTTATTACTGTTCCAAGTTCTAAAATTAAAAGGTCGCCGTTCAAAGAACGAACTTTATCTATTTAGGATAAAATTCGCACCGATTTAGACCGTAAAAGAGGGCCTACAAAGCGTCTTACCTTCCAAGCTAACTAGGCTGGCTAAAGCTCCCTTTTCTTGCGATAGGAGGACAGGACAGGAGAAAGCCAAGACTGGCCAGGCAAGGAATTATGTAGTCTTCTTCTTCTTCTTCTTCTTCTTCTTCTTCTTCTTCTTCTTCTTCTTCTTCTTCTTCGCCTTTTCCCATGTTCAGATGAAGTCAGCGTTTGTCGTCGGCCTCTCAATCAGCTTTAGAGTGATCGCTTTGAGGCCAACTGGTTTTGGCTGAACAAAAATTTTCCGAGTGGGATGCCCTTCGCACTCAACCTTCGCTATTGATATAGCGTGAGGAAATTTGAATGTACCCGTGAATTCATCAGGGACATCTTCAAACCTACGTGTTGTAAATTAATGTATGCTCTCTAGAACCCCCAAGTATCTCATTAGTGAAAACTTAGAACATAGCATCGGGGACACATATAATTTTCTCCTCTAGTGATAATAGTGATAATAATGATAATGGAAATGGTAATAATGATAATGATACCTAATAATTATGTAGTATAATAGTGATAATAATGATAATGGAAATGGTAATAATGATAATGATACCTAATATGTAGTATAATAGTGATAATAATGATAATGGAAACGGTAATAATGATAATGATACCTAATACATATGTAGTAATTTTAGAACTTGGAACAGTAATAAAACACAGGAAAATTATGGTAACGCCTTTCGAGAACACAAACAGTGCTGAAAATAAACGCCACAAAAGCCAGTGATCACTTCGTCAGAACTTGGCACTTTACCACACGGGCTCTTGGCACTTGACCACTTCGCACTCAACCTTCGCTATTGATATAGCGTGAGGAAATTTGGACTAGTCTACTCCCTGTTTATAGTCCCCTGCCCTAGCTAGACGCTGATCTACTCTCTGTTTATAGTCCCTCAGCCAGACTCCACAAGGAATTAGGTATGTAGTAGAACGAAATAACCGCATTAAACCACTTTTAAACCGTTAAACCGCTGTCAAACAAATTTTATACACACATTACAATCAGAACATCAACATCAGAGAGGAATGAAATATTGTTCGTGACGTTAAACCACTTTTAAACCGCTGTCAAACAAATATTCATACTTCACATCAGACGAATGAATTACTGAGAGTGACAGAGATATGTAACTGACAGACCAATCTCATATCTCACTCAATATCTCTCTCTCTCGCTCTCACTTTCTCTCTCTCTCTCTATCTCTCTTTCTCTCTCTTTCTCTTTTTGATCTCTTTTCCTCTTTCTCCCTCCTCTCTCCTGTCTCCCTTTCTTTCTCTCTCTCTCCCCTTTTGATTTCCTCTCTCCCTCTTTCTCCCCCTCTTCTCCCCTTTTGCTCTATTTTTCCTCTCTCTCTCTCTCCCTTTTGATCTCTCTTTCTCCTCCTTCTCTCTCTCTCCCGTTTTCAGAGAGAGAGAGAGAGAGAAAGAGAAAATGATGATTATAATTATTACGTCGTTTAATGTGTGTCAAATCCTTTCTCTCTCTCACTCTCTCTTTAGCTATACATATATTCATCTTTCTCTTTTTAAGGAAAATTGAGTGTGAAGCTTAAAAGGAAAAATGAAAGAGAGAGAGAGAGGGAGAGAGAGAGAGAGAGAGAGAGAGTGCAGAGAGAAGGGAGAGGAGAGAGAGCACGAGAGAGATGGAAGAAAAAGTGTGGTAAATGATTAGCACAGTTAAACCCCTCTGACCTTCCTCTCTCTCTCTCTCTCCCTCTCATTTCTCACTAATCCCATATTTCATCCCTCTTTTATCACATTCTGTCTCTTTCTATTACATTGTATTTTGTCTCTCCGTCTCACTCCCCTCCCTCTTAGTCCTCTTTCTACTTATATTTATTATTATTATTATAGTTATTATTATTATTTTATTATTATTATCATTATTATTATTATATTATTATTAATTATTATTATTATTTATTATTAATTAGATTTTCAGCAAAAATATGACTTACCATTATCGCGAATTCTGCAGATTTATCACCTCTCTCTCTCTCTCTCTCTCGTCTCCCTCTTTCTCTATTCCCTCTCCCTCCCTTATCTCTCTTCCTCTATCTTTCTCTCTATCTCACCCCCTCTCTCTCTCTTTCTCTCTCTCACCCTCTCTCTTCGTTTCTTTCCTCTCCCCCTCGTCTTTCTCTTTACCCGGAAATATCCTACTATGTCACAGTACAAGTTTTCTCAAACAATTTCCTTTCGCATTCTACCTAACACCCTAGTCGCAATGAATGCTGCTCATTTATTTTTGAAGAAAGTCTGTCTTTCTGAACTTCACCTAGACCCTGTTATTGGTGGGACATTCACTTAGATTATTGATAATTATTATTGCAATTATTAAATTATTATTATTATTGATTATTATTATTATAATTATTATTATTATTAATATTCAATTATTATATATTATTATTATTGAGTTATTATATTATATTATTATTATTATTATATTATTATTATATTATTACCTATTATTATTATTATTTATTATTATATTATTATTATTATATTATTATTATATTATTATTATTATTATATACCTATCTAATTATTATTATTACAACAAAACAAGAACCACACACATCAAGTCCCATCTCGTTATGGATGGGTCTTCTGCTATTAATGCTCTTCCATATAACACCAGGGGAAAGAATAATCAACTGAAATCCCAATTTATTAAGAGAGGAGAGAGGAGAGAGAGACAAGAGAGGAGAGAGATAGAGAGAAAGAGAGAGAGAGAGAGAGAGAGAGAGAGAGGGAGGGAGAGAGAGAGGAAGGACGTAGGGAGAGAGGGAGAGAGATGGATAATTATTTTTCTAACCATTTTACATTTTACCCTGAGTTTACATCAAATTATCTTTTTTTGTCTCTCTCTCCCTTCCTTCCTGTCCCACCTTTTTCTCTCTCACTCACACCCTTTCCCTCTTTATCTCTATCTTTCCTTCCCATCCTCTGTCTCTTTCTAACTTACCTATCTTTGGCTGAATAGATTGGAGTTAGCTTTTTTCATGCATGAGATATTTTCCCTCTCTCTCTCTTTCCTTCTCTCTCTTTCTCTCTCTATCTCTCTCTCTCTCTTTCCTTCTCTCTCTCTTTCTCTCTCTATCTCTCTCCCTATCTCTCTCTCTCTTTCCTTCTCTATCTCTCTCCCTCTCTCTCTTTCCTTCTCTCTCTCTTTCTCTCTCTATCTCTCTATCTCTCTCCCTCTCTCTCTCTTTCCTTCTCTCTCTCTTTCCTTCTCTCTCTTCCTCTCTCTCTCTCTCTCTCTCTATTTCACAGCTCACTGCACACGGGTTAAAATTAATCAAACTATGCAATGGCTGATGAATTTTGTTATTATTATTATTATTATTGTATTTTTTTATTACCTATCATTATTATTTTAAATACCTACAAGTCTCTAATAAAATTATGATTTTTTTATGCTCTACCTAGTTTAGAATGAAAATCTCATACCTAAATGCATAGCTATCTTTTCGATTAACTATAATTATTAGATATTCTGATATTACCTA
>NW_007384004.1:0-4416 GCF_000475195.1 Diaphorina citri | reverse complement strand
GATCTCTCTCTCTCTCTCTCTCTCTCTCTCTCTCTCTCTCTCTCTCTCTCTCTCTCTCTCTCTTTCTTCTCTCTTTGCATGAGAAAAAATAGAATGTCAGCTTTTATCTGAAGGAGGTAGAATAGTTATGACTAGTTTTCAAAAGTAGGTAGTAGGTACGTACATAATGTATAAGGTATTAAAATTTATTTATTTTTTCCTGGAGAAAAGAGGTGGAGGAGGAGAAGGAAGAAGAGAAGGAGGAAGAGAAGAATGAGGAGGAGGAGAAGGAGGAGGAAGAGTGCAAACTGAACGAAGTAGAAGGAGTGTGGAGTGCAGACTCCGCCGCTTTCCAAACAAGTGCGAGAATTATTTTCTTTTTTGTTTTCCCAAGTTATTTTTGTGTCACTTTTTTTCCTCATTTTCTTATCTTTTCTTAATTGTGTTTGTAGAAGTTTTCTATTGCTTTTGCTACAAGTCCTCTGTCTTTTATTTCTTCCACTTCTTTCTTCGCGTTCATTGTTTATTTTTGAGAGGGAGGAACTGGGAGGGAGGGGGGAAGGAGGGAGCAAACACAATGATTAATTTATTCCTCGAGTGAAATAATAAATAACTTCTCTATAGATATCTAACTGTAGAATTTCACTCAACTAACACAATGATTAATTTATTCCTCGAGTGAAATAATAAATAACTTCTCTATAGATATCTAACTGTAGAATTTCACTCAACTCTCTCTCAGTGCACTCATTTGTTTGTTTTGCCCTGAAACGAACTTCACTGTGTTCAGCTTTAAATATTTCTACAAGAATCCCTTCTCTTAGCCTCTCTCTCTCTCTCTTCCTCTCCCTCTCTCTTTCTCTCTCTCTCTCCCTTTCTCACATGAGTAAATCCTGACTAACTTTCTTCTTTAACATCCTTGAAATTGGTATTGGGCAGCAGTTAGCTAGGGCGCACATTGAGCTGCGTTACACAGTCAGAGTAAAAAAGGGGGGAAGAAGAAATTTGATACCTCGGGCTGTGTTTGCAGTAAAGAAATGAAACAAACTAGAAATTTGCATAATACCTATGGCACTTTTAGCTAGGGCGCACATTGAGCTGCGTTACACAGTCAGGCAGCACAGCCGCGCAGTGCAGTTTAGGAAAATTGGAACTGTGTGACACAGTTTACAGCGCACATTGAAGAGCAGTCTCTCAGTACGAGGATAGCTTTCTAGGTGTTGGTACCTGTACCTACGTATTTTAAAAAAGCTTTTTTTGTGTTTAAAGATGGAAAATTCTTTTTTAAATATTATGTTGAGCTCTGAATCTGATTCAGATGACGAGTTTTTGTCCTTGTGTTCAAACATTGAACACAAGGACAAAAACACTGTTGCTTGTATCTAGTCTGTATCAGAGGTGTCGTACAGAACAGTTTTAACTTGCACTAATGCTATCAACTTCTCTTCAATGTTCTCCATTTTCAAATCACTCAAATAATAGGATTTTCAAGGGAAATCGAAAAAAATCAACTCACAAAACAAAGAAGATCAAAATAAACTGCGCGCCTAGAAAAAAACTGCACGCAGATTCTGTGTCGCCTCCACAAGTGAGGCAGGCGAGTGACACAGGCAAGTGGCACGTGCGAGTGCACTGCGTCGTAATGTGCGCGGTAGTATTGAATCCAATGGTTTACAAAAACTGCTTTGCTGTGCTGCGTGACTGTGCTGCGTAGCTGTGTCTCAATGTGCGCCGGGCCTAACTCAATTTCTCTTTTTTGCCTTAACACCTAATGAAATCTTTAGAGAAGCAGGCTACGATGGGGTTGTGACTCATAGATGAGGACAAACAAGTCTGAATCTGAAGCAGTTGTCCCGTGTCCCTGAACGCAAAATTACAATTTTTGTAATGGTCATGTAAGGTCTTAAAGGTTTTTTTGTCTGTATTATTACCTACTAAATCAACTTTTGTGAAGCACAAAATACAAAGTATTTTTTATGGACCATGGGCCTAGTCTGTTCCCTGGAAGATTCTTCATAAGATGTTGAGGCAAAACACCCAATAAACTTCATGAATAAATAAATAATATTATAAAAAGTTCATTATATCTCCGAATATCTTGCAATCTTAGCAAACTATTGACTGCAGGTACTCTTCACCTTCTTACACTAAAATCCTAAAATCCCAGGTACCTACCTACCCATTTAAGAATCTAAGTAAATTCAAAAGTAACATAACTCAAGAAATAATGTGAAATATTATGTTTTTATCATGTGTGGAATTTTTTTTTGTGTGTATGTTATGATTAGTAGGTAGTCTTGAATTCAAGTGATGGAAAAAATACAGGTACATACATAAATAAACAAGTGTGTATGTAGGAATCTAAAGTTTATTGACAAACAAATAAATATGTAAATAACAACTAATAACAAAACCTTGTACCTACTTATAATTACTGTTCCTCTAAAGAAGTTTTATTTGAAGTTCTAACTACAAAATAAATCCAAAGAATAACTCAATGAAAGTGCTGTTTCCTTGATACGAATCGAATTTCATGTTCATACCATTCTCTGAATATTATTTACTTACCTAAGGACCTACTTAAATATAGGGACTTGTGTTGCAAAATCATATTTTCTTTACGCTTAGATTTTTTAACAATTTAGTAAGAAAGAGATGAGTAACTCAAAATAAAGCCAGGAATAGGAAAGAGTCTTGAAAGGCCTGGTTGGGAGAAACCAGGGGGGGTTAAAATGTTCTCCGTTAACAAACACAAAAAACACGTTTTGTAAAAAGGAACTCTGTCTACCTATACGGTCGAGGTTTATCTTTGGTGTAGGCATGAGAGGGTTTTTAGGGCCGTATTGATATTTTGATTTATGAACACAACATGTGAAACTTGATGTTTACTTTGGAAAGTTTTGAAATTCAAATTGGACGCTCACCTCCCACACAAATATGCACCTACATAAATGCGATGGAGTATAACCCACTTGGTTGAAATAGAAGAGAGGATCGTGGTATTGTAAACTTCAGTGGCTGATGAAGTTGGTAATTTTGACCTAATCAAATAATGATCGGCCTACAGAATAAGTACCTACCTATGAATGAGAAATAATATGATGAACAAAAAGATCATTTATACATCATAAGCACAAGTGCGGCGAAATTCGGCAACCAGGTATCTTATTACCAAATGCACACCGTGGATTTTGAAATTCCTGAGTGGAAAGGGATCATACTAATAAATTCAAGTTCATATACCTACGCGCTATCATATGTCCATATCATATTCTATAGCTTGTTGACTGCGGCAATGGAAAGTCTACTCGTGTGTAGTAATATGGTTGTCTATATTCATGACGTCATAGTCAGAATAATTAAACGAAACCTCTCGGCTTGACATTGGCTGATGAAAACGCGATAAGTTTTTCCCGTCCCGAGAGTCGGAAAATTTGTACGGAACGCTAAGCTGAGGCTGTTGAAGGCGTGATGTTCGGGAAATTCGAGATTTCAGAGTGCTAGGACGAAGATTTCAGAAATTGGCGAAAATGACAGATGGAACACTTGAAACATAGGGTTCTGATTCTAACCTATGGAATTTTTTATGATTTTTTAAACCTGCCTACCGCAAGGCTAGTTGTCTTGGTATGTAGCGCCCCTGCCTTGTAAGCCCTGGATCGCGGATTCCATTCCCTCCTGGGGCGAACTTTATCCTAAACAGACAAGGTTCGTCCTCGGAACGGCTGGCTTTCTCCTATCCTGACCTCCTCTCTTCGACTTCTTTTGACGGACGAGGAGACCTGGGTTATTGCAGTTCCCTCTACTATGCAAAGTGAATAACAGATCTGAGCGCACGGCAGTGCGCCAGGCCAAGTTCCAGTAAGCACGCCTGTGTATCTTTACACGAACCGATTCGGAAGGTTTTTCTCACCATCATAAATTGGCTTCCTCTAAAGATGAACTTTTGAAATTCAGGGCACATATTTAGGTAAGGTAGGTACATTAGTTTTTCACGAGCCGGATCCAGTCTTCCTACCACAATATAGTTCATCTAGCGCATAATTATGATGACGATAATACCAAGTTCATGAATAGCCTGATGATGTTCCACTATTCAATGTGACTGGCAAGGTACTAGATGGAAATGTCATATATGTACGTATTGTGGTGCTTCCATAGCTTTCATAAGAGGGGAAAGAGAAAAGTTCAAAGCCTATAGTCCTCAAGTGGAGTCTTGTCTATTCACTCCGCAGATTGGTTGCCTAAAGATGTTTACAATTCCGGCGTGTACGTTTTTTTTCATCATCATGTTCAATTCAAATTTCTCATAGCCGCCATACAGGGTGGAAAGCATGCAAGATCAACCCTTATGCCTGAGTTCACAGTCTCATAATTGCCTGAATACTAATAAAATTGGTCATCAAACATCTTCCAAGAGCTAAGGTTGGTAATGGT
>NW_007384003.1:0-4419 GCF_000475195.1 Diaphorina citri | reverse complement strand
AATTTAAATGTTCAAAAACTAAAAATGCTAAACTCACAATTTTCGACCTCCAAATAAGACTTCTTCCCGCCCTTGTACTGGTTGGTCAGCTTCTCGGTAATATCCATCTAACGTACAAACCTTTTCCTTAATCTAACTTTGAACCAATCAGATTGATTCTAGACCTAACTTTGCACGAATCAGATCACTTACTTTGATATTTTAACAATTTAAATGTTCAAAAACTAAAAATGCTAAACTCACAATTTTCGACCTCCAAATAAGACTTCTTCCCGCCCTTGTACCGTCAGAACAACCATCAGCTTCTCAGTAATTTCCATCTGACATACAATCTCTTCCTGAATCTAACTTTGAACTAATCAGATTGCTTCTAGACCTAACTTGGCACGAATCAAATCACTTCAACTTCAACAGTGTGAATGAATTATTAAAAGTTATTAATTTTTTTTTTAAACTCACCATTTTCGACTTCCAAATAAGACTTCTTCCCGCCCTTGTATTGGTTGGTCAGCTTCTCAGTAATCTCCATTTGACGTACAATCTCTTCCTTGAAGTCGTTCAACTCACGACACAGGGGGGCCTCGAACTCTTTCTCGTCCAAACAAGACAGGAGCTCTTCAAATTGAACAGGGGTCGAGTAGTAGACACATTCCCCATTCTCACTTTCACTGTGGATAACAAAAACAGCTCTTCCCGCCCTTGTATTGGTTGGTCAGCTTCTCAGTAATCTCCATTTGACGTACAATCTCTTCCTTGAAGTCGTTCAACTCACGACATAGGATGGCCTCGAACTCTTTCTCGTCCAAACAAGACAGGAGCTCTTCAAATTGAACAGGGGTAGAGTAGTAAACACATTCCCCGTTCTCACTTTCACTACAGGAAAAGAAAATAGTGGAAAGACAGAGTTTTAGAACAATGTTAGAATAAAAAATATTACAACAGATTATTACAAAATTAAGATGAAAAAGAAAAAAGCTAAAATAACAGTAGAAGAAAAACATGAAAGATATTGAAATAAAAAGTTGATAAATTAAATAAATGAAATGGCTGATTCTCTTGAAGTAATGCCAAGTCGTACAAAAACCAAGTCGATCTTTAAGTATTTACATATTGCTATAAGTTTTCTTCGGCGCTGAGCTTGTACCTTTTACTTAGCAGTACCTTTTAGCACAGCACAAAGAAATAGCAAAGGTTGAGTGCGAAGGGCATCCACTCGTAAAATTTGTAGCCAAAACCAAATGTCAGCCCTGTGCCAGCCTAGTTAGTAGTGCGTGAGCTAAAATAAGAGTAGAAGAAAAACATGAAAGATATTGAAATAAAAAGTTGATAAATTAAATAAATGAAATGGCTGATTCTCTTGAATGCCAAGTCGTACAAAAACCAAGTCGATCTTTAAGTATTTACATATTGTTATAAGTTTTCTTCGGCGCTGAGCTTGTACCTTTTAGCATAGCACAAAGAAATAGCCCTTGAAGTAATGCCAAGTCGTACAAAAACCAAGTCGATCTTTAAGTATTTACATATTGCTATAAGTTTTCTTCGGCGCTGAGCTTGTAAGTACCTTTTAGCATAGCACAAAGAAATAGCGAAGGTTGAGTGCGAAGGGCATCCACTCGTAAAATTTGTAGCCAAAACCAAATGTCAGCCCTTATTATTATTTCTTATTTTTTTTTTTTTTTAATTTCTACTTACTCAGGGGGTATTATCTCTCAAGGAGACAACTACCCATTTGATGCATGTTTTCATGCATGCATAGGTATTGCATATTTTATTGTATATAACAGGTCCAATTGTATATAACATAGGTATTGCATATAACAGGTCCAATAAAAATGGACCTCTTATAAAGTGCATCTAGGCTCCTCCTGGTAAAATTATCCAAGGAAAATACAGGACAGGGAAAAACTTCAAACATGAAAAACTAAAGCAGTGCACCAAATAAGAAATCATTGACTTGGCATACTGAAACTGTATTTTTATTATTATTATTATTATTATTATTATTATTTTAACATGTACATACCTACAAACAATAGGAGGTAAGTTAGTATGAAGTGCTTCATTACAAACTATAAGAAAGGAGTTATTGGGATATTGGGAACAAGAATAAGAAAAATACTTACCTTCATGTATCAAATCTTCTCGAACAGGGGATGTGATGAGAATCTGATCAGTTAGAAACTGAAGAACTCTCAATCTCTTTTCAATGTTGGTGAATGGATATTCACATGTGTTCAGGATATTTAAAACTTCCTCGTCAAATGTTTTGTCACTTTCAATATAGCTGCGTAGAGCTTCAGGCCAAGTCATGGTCTCTTCGATTTCGGGACGATAAGACCCTAGCAGTTACAGTTCCCTCTGTCAAACCTCTTAAAAAAAAAATGTCAGCCCATAACAATCACCCCCACCAGGGCTGATTGAGAGGCTGACGAAAAACGCCGACCCCGTCTGAACACGGGAAAAGGCGAAGAATAAGAAGAAGATTATTACTTACATGAAGATGCGACGAGACAGGAACCAATACTTTCTGCCGGCCCTGTCGAAACCCAAATGTTCCTGACGACATAGTAGGCCGGACTTTTCCACATCCGGAAGACAATCGGTCACTCCCGTAACCTGGGCAACAGAGACATAAAAATCAGTCATACAAGAGTGGGTTACACGCATAAGTTTAATCAATCAATTCAAATCAGGAATGAAATCTAAGTAATCTAAAGCTAAAGCTTACGAAAGAGTTAGTTTACCTTGTGAGCTTTACAGAGGTTACACTGCCAATCTTCCTGCGGTACATCTCTCAGGGGCGGATCCACACACTCCAGATGGAACACGGCAGGGCAGGTCTCACAACACAGGAGCTCGCCGACCCTGTGACACACGCGACAGTGGTCGTCATATTGAAATCCGCCTGCAACACAAAACACATGGGAAATGTAACTAGAGACAACTTTAGAGAGACCTAAAGGTGAGTTTTTACGCTCAAGCCATTTGCACAAACTGGCTGGCGCAAGCCGGTGTGCACAAGTGAATCCTAGCGTGTGAACTGTGAACGCAGGCTTTAAGTTTGCACAAGACAAAAAAAATTAATAATAATAATAAAAAATAAATAAATAAATAAAAATAAAAAAATCTAGGTTCCTCTCACAGTTTTGTGCAAACCGAACAAACCGGCATGCTCATTGCTCAAGCCAGTTTGTGCAAAAGGCTTGAGCGTGTAAACCCACCTTGAAGGTTTGATTGAGTCCAAAATTTAATGAGGAAAGTAAGTACATACACCTAGATTTTGAACAAGAAGAAAAAAGGAGATTACAAGGAGGGGAAGGGGAGAAGAAGAGGAGAAGAAGGAGAAAGAGAGGAAGGAAGAAAAAGTGTACGAGGAAGAGCAGAGAAAGAGAAGAAGTAAGAAGAGGAGGAGGGAGAGGAGAAGAGGAAGGAAGAGAAGAAAGAAAAAGTGAAGGAGGAGTAGAAAGAGGAAGAGGAAGGAAAAGAAGAGAAAGAGAAGAAGGCAGAAGAGGAGGAGGAAGGAAGGTGGGGAAAGAGAAGAAGGAAGAAGAGGAGGAGGGAGGAAGGTGGAGAAAGAGAAAAACCCCACAGTCAGTTGCTTTTCAGGTCAACGAGATAGACGAAAATCGAATCAGAAAATTTCAAACTAAGCTAATGCTAGTAGTAAATAACAAAAACATGTACCTATCAGTAGAGAAAGTTATTTATACTAGTCAGTACTGGGCAACTATCTAAGTACCTACCTACTTCATCACAAATGGCTTTGGAGTGTGTTCTCATAGACAGGACAACTCCGTACATAGTACATATTTACCTACATATCTATCTACTTTATTACCAATGGCTTTGCAGTGTGTTCAGGTTGTCATGACCATGATTGTCATTGTTATGTTACAACATCAGTACTTAGTATAGTCAATAGTACTACAGCTAGTCAGTTAGTAAACCAAAGGATAAAGAAGAGACCGCCTTAACATAATAATGGGCTGAGTAGGTCGAGTGAGAGGTTTAACAACTGGAATCCTGAATTATTTACATACAGTGCATTCATAAAGTCCCCCCCCACCTTAATTTTGAACCGATCAATTTAGAAACCTGAAATTTTGTATACGGGCCTATATTTACCTCTAGTTTCTTATAGGCTATGTAAAAATTCAGGGACTTTTTCAAGGTCGGCCCCAGAGGGGCCAACTTGAAAATCTTAAATGAGAATCCCCTGTTTGTGGTACATCATATCAAAGGTCTTAAAGAACGTAGTACTTTGGTACAAGTTTGAGCTCGATGCGATAACCAGGACCGGAATTATGGCCTATTCAAATTTTCATATTTCCATGTTCTTCTGCCAATAGGGGAAGCACCAAAAAATAGGAAATTCATATCGATTGGTGATTTGTGCTTCAAAAAGGTCCCACTAATGGT
>NW_007384002.1:0-2500 GCF_000475195.1 Diaphorina citri | reverse complement strand
GCAGACGCACTACCAACTAAGCTAACTAGGCTGGCTGTAGTAGACTTTATTTGATGAATTGTCTCGAACTATGTTGAGAATGAAATGTCATACCTCGGCTGGGATTGAACCCACGCCCTCCTGTTTACCAGGCGATCATTACAATATAGCGGCGGCTGGAAATATACCTACAAATTATTGTACCTATGTATGTACCTATAAAAAAGGAAAGTCAAAAGTAGTTTTTTTCTAAGAGGAAATAAAAAGATACTGTAAGTTTGCTATCACCCTGTATGTACAATAAATATATTGGTCACACCCTGTATTTGACACAAGTACCGCAATAACATAGAGAGAAAACTTTTTTCTCCTATCTTTCTCAACAAGCAATTTTTCTATCCCTCTCTCTCTCTCTCTCTCTCTCTCTCTCTCTCTCTCTCTCTCTCTCTCTCTCTCTCTCTCTAACTCTCTCTCTCTCTGTCTCTCTCTCTCTCTTTGCCAGATTTCCGTATGAAAAATAGATTGCTCAATGCCAACTTATTAACTTTTTCTTTTTAAGAGAAAGAGAGAGAAAGAGGAGAATTAGACGCAGTGCACAGAAAAGTAGAACAATGAAAGAAAAAGAGAAGAAAAAAAAGAGAGACATAAGATGGAAGAACATGAAGAAAGAGAGAGAGAGGAAGAAGTTGAAAAAAAGAGACGGATGGATTGATAGAGAAACAAAGTTAAAATGATTTTTTAGGACATAGAAATAAACAAAGAGAGAAATGGAGGAGAGAATGAATGAGAAAAAAAACGGAGAAAGAATGAGAGAGAAAGAGATCTCTGTTTCATTCTAATGACAGTTGACATTTTGACACTAGCATTGTCAATCAATATCTCTGTCCTTGTCACTAGCCATTGTCTCTGTTTATAATGAATCTCCTCTATCGTTCTTTCTCTCTCTCACTCTCTCTCTCTTATTTTTTGTGGCACTTGATTTATTTTGGGAGGAACGACTTGGCGGGGTCTTTTTTATGCCACGAAGTGGTATTTTTTGGGGGTAAAATATTGTTGAGAGAGACCATCTCCTCAAAATTTATTTTTTATTAGCTTATTAGGAGATGTTACTTATGTAAAAAATAAACTTGTATAAATAAATAAAATCAAAATCAAATCTCTCTCTCTCTCTTTCTATCCATCTTCTCATTCCTTCTTGAATTAATACGCCTTATCTCAAATGCTCAAATCTTTCTTCTTCTCCTTTTTCTTCTTCTTCTTCTTCTCCTTCTTCTTCTTCTGCTTCTTCTTCTGCCGCTTCAGTCGATAATCTAGCTTTATTACATTTTTTGCTTTATCTAACCTTTTCTCTCTTCCTGCTTCCCTCTCTTTTCCTTCTCTCTCACTCTCTTTCTTTATATTCTCCTTCTCTGTCTTTCTTCCTATCTTCCTATATATCTTTCTTCTCTTTCTTTCTCCCTAGTCATTCCTTCTCTCTCACTCTTTTTCTTCCTTCTCTTTCTTTCTACCTACATGGCAATATATCTTCCCTCTCACTCTCTTTCTCCATTAAGTAACGTTATAAGGATATAAGGCTTCAAAGGTTGTAATGATTTGAATACTAATGTGTGCCTTAACCTTAACATGCTCCTCTCTCTCTCTTTCTTTCGTTCTTTCGTTCTCTTTCTCTCTCTCTTTCTTTCGTTCTCTACATCTCTCTCCCTTTTCTTACTTTAGCTATGTTTCTCCTCTCTCCTCTTTTAACAAACAAGCTACCTTTCTATACTTGTCACGGTTGACTCTTTCTTCTTCTTCTTCTTCTTCTTCTTCTTCTTCTTCTTCTTCTTCTTCGTCATCATCATCTTTCCTTAACATATTCCTCCTTCCCTCTCCTTTTCCTTGTTCTTCCTTTTCTTCTTCTTCTTTTCCTTCTTCTTTTTCTTCTCCTTCTTCGTCTTCTTCTCCTTCTTCTCCTTCTTCTCCTCCTTCTCCTCCTCCTTCTTCTTCTCCTCCTCCTCCTCCTTCTTCTTCTCCTTCTTCTTCTTTTTCTTCTCCTTCCTGTTCTTCTCCTTCTTCTCCTCCTCCTCCTCCCTCTATTTCTTCTTCTTAATACCTTCTCTATTATTTACTCTATCTCATTTCTTTTCTTTCCTCCTTTCTCATCTCATGTAAGCAAATAGCTCCCTTCCATCTTTTCCTACCTCGTTTTTCACCTAAGCCTGTTCTTTTTTTTTCTTCCTCTTCTTCTTTTTTTTTCTTTTTTGGCCTATTTATTTTGACACCTACGTACGTCTCTCTCTTCTCCTCCTTTTTGTTCTCTCTCTCAAAATGGAAACACATATTGGAACAAATTGTCACCTGTTAAATAAAAATTGATGAAAACGAAGGAGGAAGAGGAGAAGAGGAAAAAATCAGGGAGCAAATTTGTTTAGTCCGGGAGATTCCTGGTTCCCTCTGTCGTATGGACTCTCTAGTCCAGTCATATTCAAAGTGCTGTGCACCAGGATAGAAGGGAACTATAACTGCTAAGGTCTTATCGTCC
>NW_007384001.1:0-4422 GCF_000475195.1 Diaphorina citri | reverse complement strand
CTGTGCAATATAGCTTCCCCTTTTAAAGATTCTCTACCATTGCACATGTGACACGTTTGGCAACAATGCCTATTTTTTGTTGTCACATTGATCTGGATGAACTATAGGTATAAAGGTAGCACAAGGTTGTAGCTTCCTTTTCTTTGTCACCCCTCCTTTTCCTTTAGTTCAGGACTTTAGGATTCAAGCCTGTCAGATAGGATCAGGTGGGATTAGTGGCTTGACTTCATACGATATGTCAGCTTGCATTTTTACTTTCCTTATCCTATAGGAAGGAAAGTAATGTAATAGGGTCAAATTTTCGATGGTCAGTTTTTAGTACCAAAATAATGGTAATTTTGTCACATCCACTAACACAGAAACCTGTAGGTCAAGGAAATCAATGGTAATTTTGTCACATCCACTAACACAGAAACCTGTAGGTCAAGGAAATCAATGGTAATTTTGTCACATCCACTAACACAGAAACCTGTAGGTCAAGGAAATCAATGGTAATTTTGTCACATCCACTAACACAGAAACCTGTAGGTCAAGGAAATCAATGGTAATTTTGTCACATCCACTAACACAGAAACCTGTAGGTCAAGGAAATCAATGGTAATTTTGTCACATCCACTAACACAGAAACCTGTAGGTCAAGGAAATCAATGGTAATTTTGTCACATCCACTAACACAGAAACCTGTAGGTCAAGGAAATCAATGGTAATTTTGTCACATCCACTAACACAGAAACCTGTAGGTCAAGGAAATCAATGGTAATTTTGTCACATCCACTAACACAGAAACCTGTAGGTCAAGGAAATCAATGGTAATTTTGTCACATCCACTAACACAGAAACCTGTAGGTCAAGGAAATCAATGGTAATTTTGTCACATCCACTAACACAGAAACCTGTAGGTCAAGGAAATCAATGGTAATTTTGTCACATCCACTAACACAGAAACCTGTAGGTCAAGGAAATCAATGGTAATTTTGTCACATCCACTAACACAGAAACCTGTAGGTCAAGGAAATCAATGGTAATTTTGTCACATCCACTAACACAGAAACCTGTAGGTCAAGGAAATCAATGGTAATTTTGTCACATCCACTAACACAGAAACCTGTAGGTCAAGGAAATCAATGGTAATTTTGTCACATCCACTAACACAGAAACCTGTAGGTCAAGGAAATCAATGGTAATTTTGTCACATCCACTAACACAGAAACCTGTAGGTCAAGGAAATCAATGGTAATTTTGTCACATCCACTAACACAGAAACCTGTAGGTCAAGGAAATCAATGGTAATTTTGTCACATCCACTAACACAGAAACCTGTAGGTCAAGGAAATCAATGGTAATTTTGTCAAATCCACTAACACAGAAACCTGTAGGTAAAGGAAATCAATGATAATTTTGTCAAATCCACTAACACAGAAACCTGTAGGTAAAGGAAATCAATGGTAATTTTGTCACATCCACTAACACAGAAACCTGTAGGTCAAGGAAATCAATGGTAATTTTGTCGAATCCACTAACACAGAAACCTGTAGGTAAAGGAAATCAATGGTAATTTTGTCACATCCACTAACACAGAAACCTGTAGGTCAAGGAAATCAATGGTAATTTTGTCACATCCACTAACACAGAAACCTGTAGGTAAAGGAAATCAATGATAATTTTGTCAAATCCACTATCCACTAACACTGAAACCAGCCACGCTCAAGCGGGCGGAGCCTGCTTGTAATTTATAACTTATAACGAATTATTTATTTATAAATTCACTTACCAGGATAAAACTGAAGAGGAACGAAAAGTTAAAGGTTCCTTCTCTTGAATGGTAGATACCTATTTCCTGAGGCTCTCTGCCAATCAAAAACTCGTCTATTCCTCTCTATTAAGGTATGTATTTATTTTAACACCGGCATGGGTGTTATAAATTTGTTATAACACGGAAAATCGGTCAAGCGGGATGCCTTCACGATGAAACAAAGTTGACAGATTTGTAGTTTGTACTCTTAGGTAGTAAAGTACAAATTTATTAATAAAATGATAGAAGATAACGTGAAAAAATAAACTAAGTAATTAATTAATAAATAAAATATTTAGGTATTAGATAATTACCTAGGTATACGTATGTTCGGATTACATCACACACGAGTAACTTTATTATTTTATTAATTTCGCAACCAAAACGACCGAAGTGCTTATTAGCTACAGATAGAGATGAAAAATTACTTTAAAAAAATGTAAAAATTCATAAAAAAAAGTAAAATTTTCGAAGCCCCGGTCGTTCGATTGTGAGTCTTGGATAATCTTCAACTGTGGACACAAAGAACCTGCGAAGTGTAGATTTTAGGGCGTGTCTGCAAGTAGGTGCCATTCCAGTGTGCTGGTATTTAAACCAATGGGATTAACAATGAGGAGGGATTACGGATTTAAGGACGCGTGAAGATGTGTCTATGTGTGTGTGCGTGGATTAAAAAATTAAACAGGATAACTTGGAAAGGGATTTTTTTTTTTTTTTTTTGTCGTTCGTCTATCCGTCCGTTTGTTTATTCGTTAGTTGGTAATACCTACGTCTACCCGTTCGCTCATTTGTTTATCTGTTCGTTATAAGAAAGCAATTATGGTTTGATCTGATGTCTATCCTGTATATTGGCATACGAAACAAGATATCTTTCATTATCTACCTACCTGGTAACAAGATGAGGTCGAATCTCAAATTTCGCCATACGTCTTGCTTTGGAAAAATAGAGAGATTGTCGTCTTACTACTTCCTATTCGTATACACAAAAAACCCACTCCAAGGCTTAGGTGTAGGGGCAAATAGCTCTAAGAGATGAAAGCTTCTACGAATCTCTACTACCTACCTATAAAAACAATTATGTACCTACCGACGTAAGAATACATTAATTTAATACATATGTACCTACCTACCTATTTAAAATTATATATTTTAATATTAGGTAAGTACCTACCTTAGTAGCCTATAAAATAAATATTTTGAAGAAGTTTTATAGAAGGAACTGTAACAACGGAGGTCATCTTATTGTTTCGAAATGAAAGATAGGACCGGACTGACCGGAGGACTGGATAGAAGAAAGTAAAAACTCTCCCAATCTGGCAACCCTGAACGTTGTAATGTAGTTTGTATTGTAGTTTCTGATGAACGCCCGAAATGAATTGATTATGCAATATGCAATGCATTATAGATGGACGAAATCATTTGTGCGCGGTGTGCAAAAGTCCTTGATAAAAAACAGTTGTAAACACAAGGATTTTCCTGTTTCCAAAAAATCTAAAATTTCATTCATCGTTGGCGTTGGACTTTTTCTTATTTCTTCATAATTTCAATGGATTAATTAATTATTTCTTTGAATACTTATTGAAATTGAGGTTTTCTTTCGCATTACCGACCTGTTCATGTAATCCGTGTTTCGTTTTAAGTGTAGACATAGGTGTTTTCACTATGGTTTTGAACCCCAACAGATAACAGAAGATACCAGTGTTTTCCCATATTGATAACAATAACACTTGTTTCAGCCTTGAGCCATGTCTTATCAGGAGAATTTCCTTGGATCTTCCTCCTACTTTTACGGACAGGAAGTTTTTGGTAAGCTTATAGCTCATTTCTAATCCTAGTGTAGATTGGTACAGGTTGCTACTGTACAAGTAAATTGCTACAGGTGACTAGGAAATTATAACAGGTGGGCTAGCCCAGCTTTCCCAGTAAAGTGTTTGGTTGATGAATCAGTTTTTCTGGGTATTATGGAATGTTTGGTGAAACTCACTTGGGAATCATTGGGTAAGAGCAAGAGGTTTGTTGGTAACTGTTCAGTTAATATAAAGATCTTGTGATTTATTTATTTTTAGCCCGTCCTTCCTTTATTATTAATTTATTACAATAGTAATAAAAGGTATAAGGGATGGGCTATTGTATTTGCTTCGGTGTCATCAAAAATCAAATCAATAATAATAAACTGAATATTGAACAAATTAGGTAGGTACATACATAGGTATTCTTTAACCACAATCAAATAAACTACGGGCTAAAAAATTCCCGGAGGGAAGGGCCCAGCTTGTTTACCTTGGCACAAGGCATTTTTTATTTTATTTATTGAAGAGGTTTGATATTTATTATGACAATGAAAAGTAATGCTCCTTTTTGCATTTAAACCTAACCATATTATAATAACACTGGTCATGGCTTGTTTGTGACAGCTCCTCTTTGTAGCAATTTTCCATTGACATGACTTCTGAAGATGTACCTCATTTTTGATTTCAGACATCCTCCACATTACTCAGTTGATGTCTTCAAGTTCAATAAACATCAACAAGCTTGAGTCTAATCTCCTAGATGTGATCAATCAGTTACGCTCTCATTATATCGGGAAACCTGAACTGGCCACTGACTCGGACTCGAAAGTTGTTTACTTG
>NW_007384000.1:0-4422 GCF_000475195.1 Diaphorina citri | reverse complement strand
CGAAGAGAGTAGGAAGACAGGATAGGAGAAAGCCAGTTGCTCCGAGAACGAACCTTATCTGTTTAGGATGAAATCCGCCCCGGGCGGGAATTGAACCCGCGACCTAGCGCTTACAAGGCAGACGCGCTATCCTCCAAGCTCACTAGGCAGGCCTTTCATCAAATTTACTAGGTAGGTACCATCCAAGCTAAACTTTAAGGTCAAAAATTTACCAAGGTTTGTAGTCTAAGGTCAAATTTACTAAGGTTCGTAAGTTGTATGTAGCAGGTTGGTTAGAGGTAGCTTTTAAGATACGTTTGTCCGACTTGCAATTTTCTTTCTCCACTCAGTAGGCCAAAGTCACACATTACCAAATCCTTTTCTCTTTGCCTTTTATAGTTCAAAGTTTCCCGGAGAAAGTTACTCTAAAGGGGTTTTGTTCTTTTTCCTCTTTGGACAAACTTATAAACAAGTTAGAGAAGTTTTCTTTTTTTCTCAATTTTCTTTTCCAGTTATTTTTCTCTGTCCACTTTCACAAAATCTTAGTCCAGGCGAAAAGGGTATTTTTTTATCTGGACTAACATATCAATACCTAGTTTAGATAATAGGTAATAGTGGGTACATCATTTAGAAACTTGCCCGAATAAATCCAAGATATCCTATAATTATGAAATGAACCTTTTTTTCCCCACATTTCATCTAAATCGTACAAACCGTTTGAGAGCTATGGTGGAACAAACAGGGATATCTACTGAAAACAATATTGGTGGATGTGTCCAAATTCCCATTTAGGTACTCATACGAGAAAGGGGTATTGCAAATCGGTCATCTCCACTAATATTGTAGTACCTATTCATTCAGTATTGGAATTTTGTCATCTCCACTAATATTTTTCATACCATTCACTATAAGAGTGAGTATTGACATCTCCACCAATATTACGTTGAAACAAATAGACAACAGTAACGGCAGGGGGGAGCCACAGCCTAGTTAACTTAGAGGGTAGCACGTCTGCCTTGAAAGCGCTAGGTCTTGGGTTCGATTCTCGCCCGCGGCGTATTTTATCCTAAACATTTAAGGTCCGTTTTCAGAAAGGCTGGCTTTCTTCTGTCTTCCTTCTTTCTTCGCTTTCGGGACGATAAGACCTTACCAGTTACAGTTCCTCTGTCTTAATTGTTTCTTCGCTTTCGGGACGACAAGACCTTACCAGTTACAGTTCCCTCTATCAAACCTCGAAAGAAAAACCTTATTTCCCGGACTAAAAGCTGGTTTTCCTCTGATGTCAAGTTACTTTATTCTTGTGTCCAAATTGGGGACACAGAATTTTACTTTACGATTTCTTTTTACTTTCCATTTTCTTTTTCCCTCTCCTCCTTCCCTTTCTCCTCTCGGAAAAAAAGGGAAGGGAGACACCCTTCCCTTTTTTCTTCTTGTTCCTTTTCCCCTCTTCTTTCCTTTTCCTGCTTCTTATCTTTCTTATTTCTTTCTTTTTCTTGTCCACCTCTTCATTTTTCTCCTCCTCCCCTATCTTCTCCTCCTTCTTCCGTTTCTCCTTGTCCTTCTCCTCCTCCTTCTTTTTCCTCCCTTTTCATTTCCCCTTCTTCTCCTGTAGTTCCACCTTTTCTTTCTTCACCTTGTCCTCCTTCTTCCCATTCTTCGTCTTCTTCTCCCCTGTCTTTTTCTATTCCCATTTTCTTTCTTGTTTTCAAGTTCGGAAAAATCATTGTGTAAGTGCTTTATTTCGCTTGTCGAAGTCTCCTGAGATTATTAGGTTGGTACTCTCCTTATACCGGGTGTGTAGGAAGTATAGGACAGCTGATACTGAGGCAAACCATCTCTTGATCAAGTTAGGTTTGTAACAAAATCGAGTTATTTCCAGAGATCTATCAAGCATCATATTTTTCATTCATTGGGTGATTAGGTGCCCACAAATTTCTGTTTTAAAGGTCGAAGTCTCCTGAGATTATTAGGTTGGTACTCTCCTTATACCGGGTGTGTAGGAAGTATAGGACAGCTGATACTGAGGCAAACCATGTCTTGATCAAGTTAGGTCTGTAACAAAATCGAGTTATCTCAAGAGATCTATCGAGCATCATATTTTTCATTCATTGGGTACCTATTGGGTGCCTACAATTTTCTGTTTTAAACGATTCAAAAGCAAAACAACCTTTATGGTGTAGTTTTTAGCGTGATGGACTTCGAATCTGGAGGTTAATGGTTCGAATCCATGTTGAGTTGTAAATTTTATAGAGGGGAGTATTAATCGAGAATCACCGACGGAAGTTCGTGACCAACCGTTTTTGTATGCATTGAGGTGCGATTTATTTATTTTGATTGCACATATAACAGTTTACTTGTGTAGTACAATATACAATACATATTAACAAAACATAAAATATATACTTAATATTATTAACAAAAAAGTAACAATATTCGTGGTTTACAATTTTACGCAATAAAAATTCCTTCTTTTTCCGACCTTTCAAAACTTTCAATTATATTTATATCTACATAGTTTTGTATCTGAGCCCTCATCCTTCTCTCTTTTTTTTACCCTCTCTTTCCCTCTGTTCTTTGTGTGAACGTTAATTGTTCTCTGATTGAAGTTAAATATTGATTTTTAATAATAAAATAATAAAAATTAATAATAATAACAATAAAAAAAAAAAAAAAAAAATAGAAAAAAAAGCTGACATGGTTGTGAAGTGTAGTTATTCAATTTCCATTGTAAACTCTCTCTCTTAAAACATTACTCGAATATGAAACAGATTCCTCTCTCTCTCTCTCTCTCACTATCTATTTTTATTTCTCTTTTACCTCTCTCTTCCTCACTTTTACAGTACCTACAATACCAAAGGTTCGAAGAGAAAGGAAAAGAAGGAGAAAACCCTAACAAAAAGATAAATACAAGAGACATCATATCATACCTACGCTCTTATTAAATCACCAACTTAAAAATTCTCTAATTAAAATTATAAAAAACGGGATACAAAAAGAAGAAATTAAATCAACGAAAATAAAATACAAATTACAAAAATAAAATATAATTACAAAGAACATACTAATACGCTCTTTGACAACGCACTTGGAGTCTCAGCCTTTGCAAAGGCAACTTAGGCAACCCGCTAAACAGCTTGTGGTATGTCAGTTCACCACTTCCTTTCACACGGGAATGGTCGCAAAAGCCTTGTCGGGGAAACGCGTGTTTATTTCGTGAGAAATCCGATTTATTTCGTTTAGTCCAAGGTAAATTTCGCGGAATATTATCCCGGAAGGAAAATCCGTTGAAGTTTTTGCAGTATACCTACTAATTTGTTCTTGAAAAATAAATAATCTTCGGTAAATCCGAAGACTTGAGATATTTCGAAATAGAATCGTTTGTGTTTTACCTACGTTGAAATAAGGTATTTTTTTTTTTTGAAGCGGTTATTTTTGAAATAACGACTAAACGACTAACAATCAAGTGTGGGAGAATATTGGTTTTTTTAGGTAACTTCTGACACAGTGGTAAAAAAATCATTATTCACACTCTTAAATTATGTACCTTGGTATTAGTAATACCGTATTAAAGAAGAAATAGGAGGGAGAAGAAGAAGAAGAAGGAGGAGGGAGAAGAAGAAGAATAATAAGAAGAAAGAGGAGGGAGAAGAAGAAGAAGAAGAAGGAGGAGGGAGGAGAAGAAGAATAATAAGAAGAAAGAGGAGGGAGAAGAAGAAGAAGCAGAAGAAGAAGAAATAGGAGGGAGAAGAAGAAGGAGGAGGGAGGAGAAGAAGAATAATAAGAAGAAAGAGGAGGGAGAAGAAGAAGAAGCAGAAGAAGAAGAAATAGGAGGGAGAAGAAGAAGGAGGAGGGAGAAGAAGAAGAAGAATAAGAAGAAAGAGGAGGGAGAAGAAGAAGAAGCAGAAGAAGAAGAAATAGGAGGGAGAAGAAGAAGGAGGAGGGAGAAGAAGAAGAAGCAGAAGAAGAAATAGGAGGGAGAAGAAGAAGAAGCAGAAGAAGAAAGAGGAGGGAGAAGAAGAAGAAGAAGGAGGGAGAAGAAGAAGAATAATAAGAAGAAAGAGGAGGGAGAAGAAGAAGAAGAATAGAGAAGAAAAAGAGTAAGCAAAGAAAGCCTGGGAAAAAAGGGGGGGCCTCCCCCCTTTGTAATTGAAGGGACAAGAATTTAAGGGAGGCGAAATGAAGGGTAGGAATTAAGTTGAGAGGAATGAGAGAGAGAGAGAGAGAGAGAGAGAGAGAAAGAGAGATCGTATGGGAGGAAATAATTTAAGGAGAGGGGATAGAATGGATTTAAGGAGAAGCACAAGGCGTTTAAGGGGAGGGTGTAAAGAATTCAAGGAGAGGGGATACTATGGATTTAAGGAGAGAAGTAAGACTTTCAGGGGAAGGGTGTAAAGAATTTAATTGGAGGGGATGAAAGGGGCCTAAGGGGGCCGTTAGGGGCTG
>NW_007383999.1:0-4427 GCF_000475195.1 Diaphorina citri | reverse complement strand
ACTGATCAGAAAATTTTTCTAGCGATTTACTAGAAACAATATCCATCTATAAGTTCTTATTTGTGAATTTCGAGGGCTAATAAGAAACCCATAAATCAAATCTTGATAGATTTACCGTGGGATGGAATAAAATTAGTCATATAGAACAGTATCTACTATTCTACTCGGTCTTAGGTCCAGCAGAAGCTTATGACTTTGTGGAAAATTAATGCAAAATTCCCATAGGCATTCCACATTCACCTATTGAAGACCATAGTGCACCGTTTGTTGCTGCTGATGATATTAGTGATGTCATTTTGGGAAACCCAAGGACCTATCTATTAGAAGATAGGCTGAAAAACACTAGTAGCAGTGCCATTTACACTGAATTCAGTTAAGTACCATAGTCTTACTGATATTCAAGCTAAAATTCCATCCCTCATGATGTCACGAATCATTATGTATATTCCTTGCCACCATCCTTTCACATAGTAATAGTAATAACAACTGACCATCCTTTGTAATAAGTTAAAGTTTGTAATAATTGTAGGTAATAGTTTTAAAGGGTCATACGGATAACTCACAGTCTGTATATTTAAGCACCCTGTACCTACTGCTATTGTACAGCTCATCATGTATTGAAACAAACTTGCCCTAGTATATTATTATCGACCACATCTAAAACAAATAAAGCACTAGAAAAAACATTGTTACACATGTTGTAGATAATTGTTTGCTTATGTACTAACCTAATAATTACCATATTTAATGATAACATTGTTATTGATTTGTGGTACAGCCGAAAAGGGAAACCCAAATCATAAATATCGTATCATTTGACTTTCAATATCTCGAAATTATTCAACCAGTACTAACCTAATAATTACCATATTTAATGATAACATTGTTATTGATTTGTGGTACAGCCGAAAAGGGAAACCCAAATCATAAATATCTATCATTTGACTTTCAATATCTCGAAGTTATTCAACCGCGGAGGGAAATATAAAAGATGAAATCAAAACAGAGAGGCTGATTGGGCGGAGGAGAAGAAAAGCGGAAGAGGCAAAACTGTGGAGAAGCAGCAAGGAAAGAAGAGGTGAATGAGGGGAAAGGAAGAGAAGAAAAACAGATGATAACCAAGATGGGCAGAAAGAGGAGGAGAGAAGAGAGCTATTCAGAGTAATATCTGATTGGGCGGAGGAGAAGAAAAGCGGAAGAGGCAAAACTGTGGAGAAGCAGCAAGGAAAGAAGAGGTGAAAAGGAAGGGAAGAAAAACAGATGATAACCAAGATGGGCAGAAAGAGGAAGAGAGAAGAGAGCTATTCAGAGTAATAACAAAAATAAATAATATCAAAACAAAATAAATTGATAAAAAGCAATGATATTCAAATCGAAATTATATTTTCATCATTGTTCAGGGTGTTTCACACTTGAGACTTGAGTCACCTTGAAAAGAACTGAACACCGTGATCATTCTGGGAGATTTGTGGTTGGCAAGATATTATTAAAACATCTTTAATTATTCAGTGTGAAATTATAAATACTGGAAATTATCTAATGTACCTATATAGTTAACTGACACAAAAAAATATTGTAGGTACCTACAAATTTACAGCAGAAAAACAAAACACATATCAAAACAAAATAAATTGATAAAAAGCAATGATATTCAAATCGAAATTATATTTTCATCATTGTTCAGGGTGTTTCACCACATGTTGTAGATAATTGTTTGCTTATGTACTAACCTAATAATTACCATATTTAATGATAACATTGTTATTGATTTGTGGTACAGCCAAAAAGGGAAACCCAAATCATAAATATCGTATCATTTGACTTTCAATATCTCGAAATTATTCAACCGCGGAGGGAAATATAAAAGATGGAATCAAAACAGAGAGGCTGATTGGGCGGAGGAGAAGAAAAGCGGAAGAGGCAAAACTGTGGAGAAGCAGCAAGGAAAGAAGAGGTGAAAAGGAAGGGAAGAAAAGCAGATGATAACCAAGATGGGCAGAAAGAGGAAGAGAGAAGAGAGCTATTCAGAGTAATAACAAAAATAAATAATAAAGAAATAATATCAAAACAAAATAAATTGATAAAAAGCAATGATATTCAAATCGAAATTATATTTTCATCATTGTTCAGGGTGTTTCACACTTGAGCCACCTTGAAAAGAACTGAACACCGTGATCATTGTGGGAGATTTGTGGTTGGCAAGATATTATTAAAACATCTATAATTATTCAGTGTGAAATTGTAAATACTGGAAATTATCTAATGTACATAGTTAACTGACACAAAAAATATTGTACCTACAAATTTACAGCAGAAAAACAAAACACTGTTTTCGCTGATATCAAAAACAATCCTGACGCATTTGAACGTCACCGCACTCACCCGGTATATTTGTTTTATATTTAAATAATATTATTTTATATTTCAAACGGAAATTAATTTCACATCCTGCAGAGTGTTCTGGGTAGAATAAAAACACCGTCACCATCAACCCAGTTATTATCATAGTCGCTTATTGTATAGCTTTATCATTTCTCTTTGGTAAACAACCGGCAGGCAGCATAGTTCAAAATCGATAGCAAAGAGACAACCCTTTCCATTATTCTTTCTAGGCGCGGAGTAGGATTGAATTATGAGACTTTGAAAGTTGAAAGCCATAATATGGGCTCGCGTGACAATAGAGGTACGCGTATTGACGAAGGTTTGTGGATCGAGCTAAGACAAAGATCATACCGATACATAGGTATATTTGTGAATTTAATGAGAGTAAAGCGTTGAACTTCGCAGTAATTTTGGGCACAATTTTTGCAGCTCAAAGAAAACGAAGTTGAAGCACTTTTCCCTTTTCGTAAGTGTTCAAACCACGCAAACAGTTTCCATGAGGCTCAAAGTCAGAAGTGTCCGAACCCCAAATCTTTAGAAGCTCTTCCCAGCTCTAAATTATCGTGGAATAGGTACCTGATGTGTTCAAGCATTCAGCAGATCACACAACTGAAATTAGAGCTAATCTATCAAAATCCTGGATTTTTTTTTAGATTTTTTAAATACCTAATAGATTATTTTGTATCAGACTATGTATTAACTGTTTAACTACTCATTTTTTTGTAATTTTAATGTTGTCATGTAAATAAATCCACGCGCAGACAGTTTTCATTGTATAGGTACGTGGAGACATCATGTTTACAAACTCTCTTCTAGCAGTACTGGCGTATTTGTAACGCGCCTTTCACAAATCTTGTTACCAGCTGAACAACTTGAATACCTAATTTCCCTTTCCTAAGGCTCTCATTATTTTTCCTTTCAGAGCTCAAGAAGAACAGGACGACAGGAGGGCTAAATTGAAAAAAAGAAAAGGAAGAGAAAGAAAAGATTGTGCTTGACAGAGAGAAATGTACTCCGCTTAAAATTTTCAGTCCTGCTTATGACGAGCTATCAATCAGTGAGAGAGAGGTAGAGAGAGAGAGAGACGGAGGGAGAGGGAGGGAGAGCGAAGGAGAAAGAAGGAGAAGGAGAGAGAGAGAAAGAGGGGGAGATTTCATCAGGAATTTATGATGTCGTCTTCAGAACCTGAGATTTTCTTTTCAACGTCTTTACGTCTTGTCCCTTGATATGGTTTATGTGGTCCAACGGGTGGCCTTTACCCTGGATAAACTATTGGATGGAGAAGGTAGTCTGCGGATTGAAGTTGAAGCTCTGAAGACTAGAGTGAAGCAACATCGAGAAGAGTTTATATCTAGATGGGTGACTATCGATACTACAAGGTCCGTTAACTTTCGGAAACAGTCGTTGTGTGAACTCCAAGTGAGAAACTACTCTGAAGATCAACCACAAGTTTTCATCTACTCTTTTGGGCAATGCTGATTTGACTACACAAAAGAAGCGACATTCAGAAATAAAGAAATGTTGAGATCAGAATTTCTCCCTTGATATGGTTTATGTGGTCCAACGGGTGGCCTTTACCCTGGATAAACTATTGGATGGAGAAGGTAGTCTGCGGATTGAAGTTGAAGCTCTGAAGACTAGAGTGAAGCAACATCGAGAAGAGTTCATATCTAGATGGGTGACTATCGGGAACCCTTATGTGTTGAAAGTGGAATAAAATTCATATTTGAGCCATTCGAGTACAATTTTCGGCAAATAATCACCTGTTATGTATTGCAAATAAGTAGTCTGCGGATTGAAGTTGAAGCTCTGAAGACTAGAGTGAAGCAACATCGAGAAGAGTTTATATCTAGATGGGTGACTATCGAGAACTCTTAATAGTGTTGAAAGTGGAATAAAATTCATATTAGAGCCATTCGAGTACAATTTTCGGCAAATAATCACCTGTTATGTATTGCAAATAAGTGATACTTATCTACAGAACTAAAGGGGACAGATGGTACACTTATGAAGAGGTTGAGCTGAGAAGAAAATTTGGTATATGA
>NW_007383998.1:0-4429 GCF_000475195.1 Diaphorina citri | reverse complement strand
ATGTAAACAAATGTTTGTTTACTCTACGCACTTGACGCCATCTTGTTTTCTGACATCATCACTGAAGGGGTCTATAAACATACTAAAATGAAAACAAACGTTTTCAAAAATTCGCGCGCTTTGAGAACTACTAGCGCTAGAGTGTGGTAGCGGTAGAATTTCGAAACCAAATGAGTGCATGCATCCACTGCCAAATTCAAAATGTCGCGGTTGAACTATATCTATGGGTTGAAACGCAAAACAGCTGTTTAAGCTCCCTTCACACGATGCACAAGTTTAGACATCTGGGCTGGGCCCTGTTCCATTAAACATTCCACGTACCTCAAGACTGCAAGACTCCAGATTCTCCAGAAAAATTGAACTGATCAACTCTTTTACTCTTTGAAAAATTTCTTCGCCTTTTCCCGTATTCTAACGGGGTCGGCGTTTTTCGTCAGGCTCGCAATCAGCCCTAAAGTGATTGCTTTTGGGATGACATTTGGTTTTGACTACAAATTTTTCCAAGTGGAAGTCCTTCGTACACAATCTTAGCTATTTCTTGACCTAGGGCAATTATTTCAGCCTGGTTTCCTCCCTGTTCAAAGTCTCCCGCTGGACTAATAAAATTTTATCTGAATAATAAAAATAGCTGATTATTTCAGCCTGGTTTCCTCCCTGTTCAAAGTCTCCCGCTGGACTAATAAAATTTTATCTGAATAATAAAAATAGCTGAAAAAAAAAGTAAAAAGATCACATGTTCCAAAGAAATTTGAATTTTCACTTTATTTCAAAATGTAGGTAGGTACCTAATAAAAATAGCTGAAAAAAAAAGTAAAAAGATCACATGTTCCAAAGAAATTTGAATTTTCACTTTATTTCAAAATGTAGGTAGGTAATAGATACATAATAATCACGTTTCCCAGTTTAGTCTATTTCCCATTTTGTTTTAATCTATAATTTAATATTCAGGGAAGAGGAAGAGAAAGAGAGAACTTGGATAATGACTGTATTGTATACCTATGTAGGTACCTACCATAAAAAAAAAGAATCTTTTAAAGATGACATAAGCCAGCCTAGTTAGCTTAGTTGGTAGTGCATCTGCCTTGTAAGTGCTAGGCCGCGGGTTCAATTCCCGCCCGGGGCGGATTTTATCCTGATGGGATTCGTTCTTCGATATTTGACTTCAACAGAGATTTTATGTCGGTATGGATGAGGCATTGAGGAATGTTTACTTTGTTCTCTGATTATTCATCTTCATCTCTTCATATTTTGTGAGTAGGTATGTACTTATATGAAATATTTCATCATTTACATGAGAGTTCATACAAAAGTAATTATTTTAATTTTCAACTTTGAGTAAAATCTCAAATTTGACTGAACTCTTGGTACTTGGTTCGGTATGATGATAGGTAGGTATGTTTATTGATAATGTGATACACAATACGACGCGACGCAACGTCGCGTTGGGAAGTATTGTCTTAAAGTCACGATCTAATAGGCACACTTTAAGGAATTCCTCCAAACCTATAAGATCCTCTACAGACCGAGTGTACACATATGTGTACACAATTTTAGAAGTGCTAGATGCCTGAAGAAAAAAAAATTACTCCCTTCATTTCTCTTTAAGATTTCCCATTAGTACATATATTTTGGATATGATATCAACTTTGAGAAGTGTTCTACTAATTACCATTTGCCTACATGTAGGCAAATGGTAGGAGGCTTTTTAAAAATGTTATTTTTTGTGTACATTCGGCCTCTATCTGTAGAAAATATTTGCTTTACCCAGAATTTTGATGTATCTTTGCTGGTATAAGTCAACCCTGTACAAGTTTTGCAAAACAAAACAGCAAACTAATTTTATTATTTTAAAGATAACTTGTGTGGGTATATTTCAATTAAAAGACAATTAAATTGAAATAACAATTTAGTTAATAATTATAATAATTAAAAAGGGTAAAAAGAAAAAAATAACATTTTTTGTAATTACTCATATACATATGTAGCTAGTTTTGTAAAAACCTACAACTCATACAAGCCGAACGTACACATATGACAACATTTTTGCAACATGGATTTTCTATCGGAATTTCTCTAGGATAACAACAAAACACATATAAAAATGTTCTTAAAAGTACAAACTTCCACTTGGATAGTGGTTTTCTCAACTTATTTGAGTTTTTCTTAATAAATTCCGTCAAATTCTCCTCTTTTTGATCAGCTCTCAATGGATTTTAAAAAACAAAATAAAAAATTCAATTTTCAAATCAAAATGTAAACAAAACTCCAACCACGCACTCTAGTGTACACTTCTTGCACTGCACAAATACCTCTATGCTGTGAATTCCACACGCAGGGCACAAAAATTTCAATTTGAATAGAGAGGGTAGGGTGTACACAAATGTGTACGCCCGGCATCTACCACTACTATTCAAAAAAGAGCGTCCGGTCTGTAGAGGCTAGACAATTGACTAACCTTTTTCATCCTCCGCAACATAGCTCAGTTGTGGCCAACTCAGACCATGATAGAAGTAATATTTCATCTGATAGTTCTCGGGCAAACACAGCAAGTTGCAATGCTGCATATTCATCAGGTCCTCAGGGCGAGCACAACGGATATTCATTTTGATTTTATTTGCACAACTTTTTCGCAGAATATTTTTCACGGGGCTGTGAATAATTATTCTTTTTTGACAGATCTTTTGGGTCTTTTAGGCTGGGAGTCTACTTTTTCTTGTGATTTTGCTTCATTGCAATGCTGCATATTCATCAGGTCCTCAGGGCGAGCACAACGGATATTCATTTTGATTTTATTTGCACAACTTTTTCACAGAATATTTTTCACAGGGCTGTGAATAATTATTCTTTTTTGACAGATCTTTTGGGTCTTTTAGGCTGGGAGTCTACTTTTTCTTGTGATTTTCCTTCGAACAGTTCCCGAACAAATCTAAACCTTGAGAGGAACAGTTTCCACACCAAAAACCAACCTGAAAATAAAATTGAGATTTTCTCATTACTCATTATTCTTATCAATGACTCTGGGCTGCATAGTTCATCAATCTGTTCTGCAGCACTCCTAGAATATGATAGAGTTTGGTATCAGAAATGCATTCATTTGAGGCCAAATGGAATTTTCATCTGTAATGGCCAACACCAGAATATACCTTCACATGTTTTTCTCAGATATCCTGTATGGGGAGATATTTTATAGAGAAGATGGCATACCTACCTAAGTATAATATCAAAAATCTTTAAATTAAAACAGCATTTCTGTACTCAATTTCCTAGATAATATTGGAATTGAATTTATTTATTTAGCATCGATGGCTATTATCTTACAACATTAAACATAGGTGTAACAATGAATGTACAGTGAATGATAAAATACAATTAAATTGAATGAGAATATAGAAAAATCAACATTGGGGTTATTATAGTAAAAAAAGGACCCAATTTTACAAACATATTCGTATTCAGTATTCCTCCAGCTTCAACTGTCTAGATCTCATTTGTTTCTTGAGCTGCATCCTAAAAAGCTCCACACTCAACTCCTTGAGATCTTTATAGGTACTTTATTGTAACTATAATTATAATGCTGCATCCTAAAAAGCTCCACACTCAACTCCTTGGGATCTTTAGGGAATTTATTTTAACTATAATTATAAATTTGTAGGCAATTGAGTTTGCACTTTTTTTTATTAATACTGTCAACAAATAAATTATTTCTATTCCTTGTTAGATATTTATGCTTGTCCTTATTTTGAACTCTTCACGGGACTGCAGGCGGTGGGTTCACAGGGTTTCATAGCGGTCAGATGAGTGGTTTGGCCAGGTATGGAGTTTGAACAAAGCAGGCAAACAGTTTGTACCACATACAATTGTATAGGTGTATGTACAAATAAAATTGATTTGATTTAATTGAACTAATAAATTTGATAGGTATGGAGGGGTCAGTCCCAGTACCATTTTGTGTATAAAAGTAAGTACATTAAGCAGGATATTAAGTATCCCTGACATTCTCAGATATCTGGCCATGGAGGTTGGTAAGCATTGAAATTTCAGACCTACCTAAAGTTTTTGAATGGGCTTATTTGCAGCATGGCCCCTAAACGTGATTCTCTATGGTTTAGCCTTTGTAATCTTGAAGGTCCAGCCGTTGACTTGCCTCAGTGATCAGAAACCTACTTCAACGGGTAAAGTGGTTTACCTTTGACTACTTACCAACTATCACAGTAAAGATGACAATAATCAGGAAGATTATTGTGGTCAAAAATGCGTACAGGTATTCCATTAGTAACACATGACTATTAAAGTCATTTTACTTGACAGAACTTTGAGCTTTTTGAACTTTAATCCTTTCAAATCTTTCTTGTTCTTGCTTTTTTTTTTCAAAAAAATTCAAATTTTGATTTTTTTTGTTTTGAGAAACTTATAAACTTAATAATAATAA
>NW_007383997.1:0-4430 GCF_000475195.1 Diaphorina citri | reverse complement strand
GCATATGCGGATGATCTCGTTACCTATTGTAACCTCGGGAAAAACAAAGGAGGAAATTGAACAAGTAACAAATAATGCCATGGAAAAAATCATTGAATGGATGAACAATGCACAGCTAAAAGTCGCACCGCAAAAAACCGAAGTTGTACTGCTAGCGAGCAAGAGAAAATGCCGAGAAATTACAGTTAGAGTTGAAGACATGGAAATAAAATCGAAGAAAAGTGCAAAATACCTGGGAGTTATGTTTGATGAAAACCTAAGAATGGTCGAACACGTCAAATATGCGGTGGAAAAAGCAGAAAGAACAGCGGGGATGTTGGCTAAGATCATGCCAAACCTAAAAGGTCCGGATAATAGTAAAAGGAAAATATTGGCCTCTGTGGTATATTCCACTCTTTTATATGGGGCATCTGTCTGGGGCAAAATAATCCGATGGCAAAAATACATCACACTACTTCAAAGGGTTCAAAGGAAAGTAATGACAAGATTGTGCAGATCTTACAGAACCACATCTACCCCGGCTTTACAAGTTTTATCTGGCAGTCTCCCAATAGAACTCATGATTGAGGAAAAAATGGGGCTCTATAATCTGTACAAAAGAACCGAAGATGTGGAGGAGCGGAGAGATGGGAAAACGGAACTTCAAGAAGAGCTCATGATAAAATGGCAGCAAAAATGGGATAGAGAGTACGTACCTCGGCTGGGATCGAACCCACGCCCTCCTGATTACCAGGCGAGCGTCTTGACCACTACGCCACCGAGGCAGGTTATCTTGGATTCCTCAGTAGGAAAAGTGGATCCCGGACTCACGGAGATCTGACCTATGAGTTGAGTCAGTTCTTCACTGGACACGGCCACTTCAATACCTACCTGTTCAAAATCAAGAAAAGAACGAGTGAAAGATGCCAGTATTGTAACTCAGAACGAGACGACCCCTATCATACGCTCTACGAGTGCACCCGGTTTGTAAGGCAGAGGTATGAGTGTAATCAAAAACTCGGAAAGCAGTTAACACCTGAAATCACTGTAGAAGAAATGGTAAAGAGTAAAGAAGGGTGGGAAACAATAGAGAAAACCATTCGAGATATAATGAAAATTAAAGAAAAAGACGAGGAGGAAGAATAAAAGACGACGGATATGAAGGTAACTTATACAACCCAAAAAGTTAGGTGGTGGAGAACGCCTCCAGTGTTAATCTTGTCTACGTTACCTTCCACTCCAGGGTCTATTTTATCTCTGTAATTACCTCTGTAGGTAATTACATTTTAATGTAAGTAGAGATCACGGTTAGCCCGGTGGTAACGCGCTTGCTTGCCATGCAGAAGGTCCCGGGTTCGATGCCTACCATCGACAAAAAATTACACTCGGTTTTCGATCGCAAATATTTCAACGGGGTAGGTACATAGGTACTTTCTAGTGTTCTCGTGTTGACCCAGCGCCTAAATGGGAAGAAAAACACAATCTAACGGAGACAAGACATCCACCTTCTCACATTAACGTCAACCAGCCTGATTGATTGTTCACCCGTCCGGATACTAACCACGTGCAGCGTTGCTTAACTGCAGTGACCTCGAGGACTGGCGTATTCAACGTGCCATCGCCTCTGACTAGCTGGTCATTGTACCCAAATCTCAGCAGATAAAGTTCTGATAAAAACTGAAATTTCAGCAAACTCGGCATTCGAAAACATTATTACGACTGCTTTTTTCTTCAATTTTCGTCTTCATATGAGACATTTTTCAAATTCAATTTGACATTTTTCTCGTGTTCTTGTGTGTGTTTCGCTTTCGATTGTTCTGTAGTCCATGCGAGAGGGGACTTTATTACACCGAAAGCGTTGTTCTTAAGGAAACACTTCCATGGAGTTCGATTCCCGGCGGGGTCGAGGTTTTTTTCGGCTCTGTGTTTGGAGTTCGGGGTGCACTCAGCCTCGTGAGGACAAGTGAGTAGCTACTTTACTCGAGTAGTGACCAGTGGCGGCATTACCGGGGTAAAAAGAAAAATTGCAGATATGTATAGTTAAGGAGGCTCTAAGTAATGCTATTAAGATATCCTCCCAAAGTTCACAATTTACTTTTAAATCGATTTATCTCGGTATCTAGAAGTCGTAGAAGAAAAAGAAAAATTCCGTTGGTCCTCATTAGTCCGTCCTTCCTTTATTATTACTAATAATTAAAGGTATAGTGGACGGACTATTGTATTCGCTTCGGTGTCTCTCTGTCTGTCTGTCTGTCCCCATAGAAGGACTTATCCAAACCTGGTCGACCTATGTATCAAATTAAAGGTCTTTTTACCAGGAACACGAAAATGGTGGTGCAAATTTTGTCCAGAAAACCATAAAGCCAAAAAACCAAAAAAACTGGTTTTTGGGGGATTTTTTTCCTGCTCTATGACTTTGAAACATCAGAACATCACCCAAGTAAGCGCAACTGATCTATTCTTCTCCTTCTGCCTTTTCTTCTTCTCATCCTTCTTTTTCTTCTTTTTTCTTTTCTAGAAGAAAAAGAAAAATTCCGTTGGTCCTCATTTTTCCTGCTCTATGACTTTGAAATATCACCCAAGTAAGCGCAACTGATCTATTCTTCTCCTTCTGCCTTTTCTTCTTCTTCTCATCTTTCTTTTTCTTCTTTTCGTCTTCTTTTACCCGCAGAACAAAAGTCACTCCCTTCTTTTACAACCTCATTCGTTCTGCTGTCTGAGCTCTGTCTCTCTCTCGCTCTCTTCTTCCTCTTCTTTCTCTCTCTCTCTCTCTCTTGGTCTATTTCTATCTTTTTCTACGTCGTGGCTCCAAATGTCTGATAAGAGACATAAAATTTTTCAAATTTCTCCCCTGCTGAGTGAGAGAGAGAGAGAGTTGAAAGAGAAAGGAAGAGGAAGAAAGAAAAAGAGAGAGGGGAAGGAAAAAGCCAGTTACATAAACGACGATAGAGAGAGAGAGAGAGAGAGAAGAAAGGAAGGAGAAAAACAAAGAGAGAGAGAGAGGAAGGTGAGAGAGATAAAGATAGAGAGAGGGGAAAGAGAGAGAGAGAGAGAAGAAAGGAAGGAGAAAAACAAAGAGAGAGAGAGAGAGGGGAAGGTGAGAGAGATAAAGATAGAGAGAGGGGAAAGAGAGACAGAGAGAGAGAGAAAGATAAAGAGAGAGAGGAGAGAGATCATTTCTGGTATCGTAGACAAAAGTTAAACAAGGAGGGAGGGGAAGCAATAGGTTAAATGGCCAGACAGGATAGATAGAGAAGGAGAGAGAGTTAAAGATAAAAATAAGTTAAAGAAGAAAAGATGAGGGAAGGAGAGAGAGAGGAGGAGGAGGAAGAGGAAGAGGAGGAGGTGTGGCAACACGAAGATAGTCAAAAATAGGAGAAACAATGGCAATGGCAGCTTAAATTGCCAGACAGAGAGAGAGAGAGAAAGACAGACAGAGACACACAGAGAGAGACAGAGAGAGAGAGAGAGAGACAGAGAGAGAGAGAGAGAGAGAGAGAGAGAGAGGCAGACAGAGAGAGAGAGAGAAAGATACAGACAGAGAGAGAGAGAGAGAGAGAGAGAGAGAGACAGAGAGAGGGTCCTGGAGGAAGAAGGAAAGAGAGATCGAAATAAAGCAGATCAGGGGGGACAAGGAGAGGGAAAAGGAGAATGCCGGAAGCTGGAAGGTAATGGAGGAGAAAGAGGGAGAGAGTAAACAGAGAGGGAGGAAAAGTCCGATGAAGAGGAGGAGAGGGGAGAGAGAGAGAAGAGGGGAAGGGAAGGAGGAGAAGGGAAGGGAAAGAGATAAGGAGGAAGAGGAGGAGAGGGGAAATAGAGAGAGAGGGAGAGGGAAGGAATATACTTGCTATTTCCTAGACTTAATAGTTTGCGGAAAAAAAATCTTGGAATCCATCCAATTTTGAGGAGAGAGAGAGTGAGAGAGAAAGAAAGAAAGAGAGAGAGGGGGGTAAGTGATTGTAAGCGTGAGATGGCACCAAAACAAACAAAACGGTCAAAAGAGCCAACCTCACTGATGTAAGAGAGACAGAGAGAATAGATTTGAATAGAATATACCTTGTTTATCCTGCTCGAATGAGACTAAAAAGTCCCTTTACCCCAGCAGTCTAAACAAGGTCTCGTGTATTTTATGGGTTTAACATTGTACAATTCATGATTAATAAAGTAGACCTTGCTTAATTATAAAAAAAAAGAAAAAAAAAATAATAATAATAATGAGAAGGAGAGGAGAAATAAATTAGTGATGGAGGTGAGATGGATGCTATAGTGAGGTTTGAAGGGATGTACGGGGAGGACAGGTGGCCATGTCAGTCAAGTGTACACACACACACATACACACACACCACACACACACACCACACACACAACGCAACACAACCTGCCTCGGTAGCGTAGTGGTCAAGACGCTCGCCTGGTAAACAGGAGGGCGTGGGTTCGATCCCAGCCGAGGC
>NW_007383996.1:0-4431 GCF_000475195.1 Diaphorina citri | reverse complement strand
CACATGAGGAGATTGTAAAAGAGGGATAAAAATTGGCTTATTTATAATTATTGAATTTTACATACGTAATATTATTAGATGTACGAGTATTAGTATGATGATGAATACTTACTTCGGTATTGTAAATTGTAATGGTACTTCTCTTCCCCTAGCACAAACTAGAAAAAAATCTTCTTGGCGTATACCTACTAATTTTGCTCTCATTTTGGGAAAGGCATGTGATATTCGTGAGGTCATGTCGTATGTTGGTAGGTTGTAGGTATAGAAAGATTTATCAAATTGTTTGGTCAATTAGTAACATAATTAGGTTTTTCCTTGTAAAGGATTAAGTACCATTATTATTATTACCTTTTTTTATTTTACAACCCATCATTTGAATTCTTTGTTAGTAAATCTCCAGGAGATAAGTTATTTGGAATAGCTGGCTAGAAACATATTCTTAGCTCCTATTTAAGACCTATTAGATGTTAAATCATCATAATGTGATACACTTAATCTAAATAAGAAAGATGGCTTCTGGTTAAAGCACATCTATGCAATTATGTACATATTAAATGTAAGTGGTAACTGGCAGATTTTAGAAAGGTTAACTCATCATGATTATTGAGTTTCTCTGTCCATCTTTACACCTTTTAGTAACTTTTTTCTTCTTCTTTACTACATCACAAATATATTGGCCACTTGGGATCAACATGGTTGAATCTTGGGTCTATTCCATAAAGGTCTTTCTCATTATCATTTTAGACATTCCACTTTGTACTCTTTGCATAAAGGAAAAATTATTGGCAATTTTTACTGTATAAGAATTGTGAAGTGCAAAGCAAGTGTGATGTAAGAAGTCCTTTGTGACTTTGGCATCTTATCATGTGTTCACATGTGTTAGGAATTTACTGAATATATTTAGATTGGAATAAATACCATAAAACACTGGACAACACATCAGTAAAAAGACAAAGAGAGAGAGAACTCTTTAAGTAGGTACCTAGTTTGTTATTATTATTATTATTGTTATTTTTTTTTTTAACACAATTTCAATTATGCACATGTTTTTAAAGAGCATTGTGGACCGAATTTCCATCAAAATATTTTGGATATAAAATGTGTGTGTAAAATAAATAAAGAAAGTAAAAAGGGTTCCTCTGTTTCTTTCCACAACACTGTAATATATTCCACTTTGTAGGTTTGATGTGGGGGTAGTTGTTGGGAAGGTTTAATGTGGGGTAGTTGTTGTGAATAGTTTTGCTGTTTCCAGTTTTAGGGCTGATTTATAAAATAGTACTTATTATGCTGAAGTACAGGTACTAGCTGACAAGATTTTTAATTAGATACCTACCAAGAATACCTTTTGTCTAAATGTGTACCTTTCGTATACCGTTTTTTATTGCTTGATTGTTGACTCTCATTCATTCATTTTTTTTTTCATAATTTTGCCATTATTGTTTTGTGTTCCAGATTCTTGCTTGTTTTTCTTCTGTGACTACGCTGATCAAGTTTCTAGTCTGCAAGTAGACAAGGACTCAAGTTAGACAGACTCAGGTGCACCCCCACACCAACTGAAGAGTGTCACATTCTATTCCGGTTTAGCGTAAACTCCCTTCCCTCCCCCACCACATTTGAGATACGAAACGCGTCCTTCACTGATCAAGTTTCTAGTCTGCAAGTAGACAAGGACTCAAGTTAGACAGACTCAGGTGCACCCCCACACCAACTGAAGAGTGTCACATTTTATTCCGGTTTAGCGTAAACTCCCTTCCCTCCCCCACCACATTTGAGATACGAAACGCGTCCTTCTGGTTGCCATGGAAACAATGTTTCCAGAAAATACATATCTTCAGACTGCTGCAACCGCTACAAATGGTGTCAACGGAGCGCTCATGAATGGGATCCATCACGGAGGCCTTAACAATCATCACATTCATCATTACAACAAATCCGCCGCATACTTACCACATAATCAAAACGGTGAGTGAAGGTTGGAGGAGATTTTATTGTCAAGGTGTGTCCAAACATAGTTGACCATGTTGTTGAGGTAGTGTGAATGGTTCAGTTGACACCAATCAATGGCTGGTGAACTATGTGTGGACGCACCTTTAGATTTTTTTATTTTTATTAATCTGTTGACTGTGCTGACCTTTGAAGTTTCTACAACTACCACCCAGTATTTTATCATTATTTCATGACAAGCAAATGGGAGTTTTTTAAAGTGGTCTAACGGATTCAATTCCCACACGGAGCAGATTTTATCCTGAACTAATAAGTTTTGTTCTCTAAACGGCTGGCTTTCTTCTATCCTGTCTATCAAACCTCCTCTCAAATCTCTCTCATTTGAGATGTGTAAAACGGTTTTACCAAAATCTCGTTCCTCCCCCACAGGCATGACCACAGCTGGAATGACCACCACACACTCGTCGCACAGTGAACAAGAGCCACCCCCCACCCAGACGGTGGTCCCCATACAAAACCACGCCCCGCCTCAGCCCCCCGCTCATGACCCGGAAGTGGACATCATTATCAACAATGTGGTGTGCAGCTTCTCGGTGCGGTGTCACCTGAACCTGAGACAGATCGCTCTGAACGGAGTCAATGTCGAGTATAGACGGGAAAACGGGGTAAGTGAATGGCAGAAGTTGAAGGGTAGAGATTGCTCTACGAAGTCTAGAAAATAATTTCGCTTTTTTTTTTCTCTGTGTCATGAATCTCGTCCTTTTGAATGAAGTTGTGGTGTGACAAGACAATCTCTAACTATGTAGGTAGGATAGTTAATGCCTGACTTGATTCCAACTCGTCTTTTGATAGGAGTTTCAGAAAAGCCTGGCAGCTGATCCCCTCATTTAAAACATGAGAAATTCATTGTAAAGCTGCTGAGGAAGAATCAGTATATCAAGTGCTGCGAAAAAATCTAGTCTACATCATAGATTTGATTTTAAAATCATTACAAATTAATCCAACTCTATACACAAGACGAGATAGAGGCACAGAATAAAATGAAAGGTTCTCCCTCTTACAAGAAGTAAAGAAAAAAAAAGTGCAGAGCTCTCATTTGTTTAGGCTGGAATGATAACACATTTGCTACACATAACATCAGCTGTTCTTGTGAAATGGACTTGAAAACATACAATTAAAACACGTATTTTAAGAGCACAAGAGAGAAAGAAGAAATTAGAAAAGAGACTGAGAAAAAGATATTAGACAGAGAAAAAAGAAATTGAGAAGAGAGACAGAACAACAAGTGTGAAGTTTCCAATTATTTGTTTCAATTTGAAACGATTTATTAATTTTAAAATTACCTATGTTTTTGGCAAGCGCTTCAGTGCTATGATTGAGTTGACACAGCCAACTCCATGGGCAAGAGAAGATAGAGAAATATTTTTAGTGTCTCTCTTCCTTTTCCTCTCTCTCTCTCCTCCCTCCCTTCCCTTTATGATTGATAATTAGGTACTTCCTTGAGATAATTGTATACCTAGCCTTTATTATAATTGTCAATTAAGGACTAAGCGTTCGGGAGACATGGAGATAAACTAAGTAGTTAATAGCTAAATCGCCGAGTTCAACTTGAAACTCACTTTGCTGGCTCAATAATTAAGCCGATAGTGCATAGCGTCCTAGTTTTTTTAAAAGGTGTTTTTAGATTTTGTCATTTATTGATTAAGGAAAGTAAAAAGACTTGCATTGTTTGCACAGTAGTTTGTGTGGACACAGGGACAAGGAAATATTCAAGGGGAATGGGTAAATACACTAACCGTCGTATGTATGAAAGCCAAAGTTAAACTTTAGTTTAACTTAAGACGAACAATGTTGCCAATTTCATGTCATTTCTTGAAATAACTGGCTAGATTTCATGAAATTTGGCAAGATTTTCATTTCAAGTTAAACTAAAGTTTATCTTTAGACTTCATACATACGGGGGTAAGTCACTAGAAGTTTTAGAAGTAGGTAGGTACTAGTTTTTCCTCAATAATTGCGAAGGAAAAACAGGTGGTAACTGGATACATATTATTGCATTTTATATTGTCCAATTTTGGGTTATTTTTAATTTTCAAAACATCTCCTCCATGTGTGTTTGTATTTTATTTGACTCAGCATTTATGATTGACTCCATAACAAGGCTTGGGGTTTACATAAGAAAAACAGCTCATAGGCATTACTAGGTTTTGATAACATAAGTAAAAGGATGGCTGGCAATTGTGTAATTATTGCTATTTTTAGGTTTTCCATTTTATTTTTAGATTATTTTATCAATTTCTTAACATCACCATGTGTTGTGTTGTGGTTACAATATTTGCTATGTTGGGGTAAAGCACTCGTACAGAGAGCTATGTACACTTGTACATGCTAGGTTTTGACAATATTTGGTGGGCTGTCTGATAACCGCAGGCCCGTATGTAGGAGGGGACGAGATCCCGAAGGGGCCCACGCCACCCCCCAGTACTG
>NW_007383995.1:12983-13894 GCF_000475195.1 Diaphorina citri | reverse complement strand
AAGTTCTGGAGGCCAGAGCCATGGATCTCACGCCAACCAGGGATATCACAACGGTGGACACGATAGCTCCAGCCATCACGGACAGGGAAGCAGCTATGGGTAAGCTTGTTTATCCAAAATCATTAGTCCCTACTGGTGGGAAAAATCATAGATACATTAATTAAAGTATTTACTGTCGGATTGCCGGGTCTTACCTATACTAACTACCGATTGAGATTACCTAAACGAGGATTTTCCAATTCCTATCAAATAAGGATTTTCCTATACCCGTGTCAATCTCAAAACTTGATTCTAAAAAATAAAAATCCGCGATGGTAAACCCCAACAATATAAAGTGTCAGGTGCTAGGTACTCAGTTTTCATTATTACGGAGGTACCTACCTACTGCCAATTGTCCGAGCTACATTAAAATTTTGTACCTACATAGGTAATTAAACCTATAATTATGTGTTTTATAACAATAGGTAGGTACCTACTTAGCAATGATAGATTTAAATGTAAATGCAATTTCTTTGTGTTATTATGTCACAACTTTGGTGCTCACTGCAGCATTGTAGGATTTTTCCCAATACATATCTCAATAATCCTAACAACCAATGTTTACCTACCATGCTGGCACCGGTCGCTATGCGCATTTACATGTCATAGCTACTCATTTTCCTCACGAGGCTGAGTGGGCCCCGCAACAGCCAGTCACGGGATCAATCATTTGAATCTTTGAGCTTTTAGAGTAGACCGGCAAATAAAAATCGAATTTTCGATTTGTTAAAAAACTTTTTCGGAGTTTTGATCTCAGACTTAGATTTCTCACAACCTTTTACGGAGGAATCAAACTTTTATTCCTTTTTGGGAGAATGACCAAAAAGGCCAAGTTCCCGACATTTGAAAACAACAACCTTTTTTTTTTTTTT
>NW_007383995.1:0-4326 GCF_000475195.1 Diaphorina citri | reverse complement strand
GATTAGGCAGCCATCTTTTTTTTTTTTTACTTAAATACCATAGGTAAAAAATATTGAATTTTATACTTACCTACCCATCCTGTAGTAGGTATCTCCTGTGGATTTCATAATTTCTTGACCCCGCCGGGAATCGAACCCGGGTCTCCCGCGTGCAAGGCGAGTGCAGTGACCACTACGCCATGGGAGCTGACTGGGATTTAAATGTACCTATCTATCTTGTTTCCTTTTTGGACGTATACCGTAATGGTGTAAGTACGGTTCATAAGTCATTTTTCGAAGTAAGTAGGTATTAAAATTTAACCGAACACACCTTTACCTACCTAATTTGACTTTTTCTCTCTTTGGTTTCAGTGGTAACAGATATTAAGCTGAGTACGGCCTGTCAGCTGTCAGCACTTGCTATCATCTCTCAAGTCTACACTAATTTCATCTCAACTTGATTCTCAAAATGGTTTACAAGGTACCTGCCTGCCATCGTAAATCAGTTGATTGTGTGATCAGATTTGAAATCAAACGTACCTAGATGTGTACCTGCTTACTGCTTGTATTACTTACCTGTTCAAGAGATATCCAAACATTCCAAACCCAACGACTACAATTTTTGGCAAAATTTCTTAAAAATCTGTGACACGTTTTTCAACATTTTGTATCATTTTTGCTTAAACGCAAAAGTATTTATGTATTTATTTATATAAACTTATTTCGATTACATTATACAAGTAATAATATTTCAGTGATAACCTTTTGTTATTCTTCAAAATCTAAAATCTCTCTAAATTAGGTACCGTACCTAGGTATGTAGATATACGTAATGATTAGGCAGCGATCTTTTTTTTTTTTTTTTTTTACTTAAATACCATAGGTAAAAAATATTGAATTTTATACTTACCTACCCATCCTGTAGTAGGTATCTCCTGTGGATTTCATAAAAAAAACAGAAGGTCCTACTGGAGTTTTAGGTACTGGGTAACTATTAGCTTAGGCTGAACTCTGAAGTTTAGGCTGTGAGGAAATTACTGGTCATCTACCTTCACTGGCGCATAAACCAAAAATAATTTCATAACTCACAGCACAAAAGAGGTTGGTACGTGAGTAGGTAGGTAGGTAGGTACGTACCTAGAAAACTGAAACCCAGAAAAAAAGAAAAAAGAGTAGGTACCTACCTACCTACCTAATAAAATATTGGAATCACGATTATTTCATTGCACATTGCATACACAAATAATATTTCCAGGCGTTCATACAATTTCAACTTTTCAAGAACTTCTTGAAACGACCATACAGCCTCGAAAAGCACTTTGGATTTCCGTTTTTGTGCAAGTGCAAGAGCAATGCATTTAGCATGAAATACCTATGTTCACAATCAACATGAGGTCATGAGAAGACGAAAGATTGTACACGAGCCGCAGTGGGGTAAGAAATGTTAGTGCATCGTATGAAAAGTCTACACTTATTTTGAGGAAGTAAATTAAATAACAAAACTCGTGCGTGTGGCGCGAAATATTTGAAATAGGAATAATAAACAAGTTGTTACCGGAAACGGAAAAATTATTTAATTAGTTATTAGTTAATTAAATAACCTACATTGTACATTTTTCTAGTTTCTACATTACTTTAATTAACTTATTTAATATTTATATTTTATTTAATTTTCTATTTTTCCTTTGCCATACAATGTTTTAATTTTAAGTGTACATTTAATATCAAACTATTCTTCAATCCACGGAAATAGCTTTCTCTTTCATTGTCAAGACCAAGAACATTCCTTCCTTTGTAAGTACCACTGCCTGGTGAAAAACAACCAAAAATGGGAGAACAGACTTTGAATAGCAAAAAATTTCAGTCAGAGTTCCCCTCTTTTAGATAGGCATTTAAAAGACACTAGTGGTTGACCTGTCCTTTGTATGGGACCACCACACCCACCCACAAACCCATCACACACACCACACATCCATCACACCACACACACACAAACCCATCACACATTTGGGAAATGTCCGGGTTTTAAAAAAAAAAACTAGTATAGCTCCGCTATACTGTAGTAATAGAAAGTAAAAAGATCGATAGGTACCTACCAACAAAACGAACGGGACAACAAAAATCTCTTTCGAGAGAGAGCAAAAAAAAACCTCTTTAGTTGATTTTTTTCTATCTCGCTAGAGTGCAGCACTCCTACCTAATGATTGACTTTAAATTATGGACATTCCTATTCATGAAACATCAACAAAACCAGTAAAAATGTTTGCTTTCATCGGAATGTGAAGAAGAACGATCGTGTGTAACTTAAGTAAGGCAAATGCAGTGTTCTCTGCACCCTGGGCACTGGTGCAAACTATACATTTTGAAATCTGGAAATGTCCGGGTTTTCGATGGAATGTCCGGGTTTTTGGAACCAAATGTCCTACTTTTTAAAAATTTGATCTGGAGACCCTACTAGTGGTTGACCTGTCCTTTGTATGGGACCACCACACACACGCACACCACACCCACCCACAAACACACACACACACACACACCACACATCCATCACACCACACACACACAAACCCATCACACACACCCATCACATCTAGGGTTGCCAGACGCCCCGTATTTTGGGCACTTTTCAAAATGTCCCGTACGGGACACACGTGTCCCGTATTTTCCCCAGTTTCACCATCTCCTCCGGTGATTAATCTACAGTCGAAAAAATACAGTGTAACCAAAAATATGAGAAGTGAATAATTTTTAATTTCTAATTTCATTAATTAATCTGAAGAAAAAACAGTTGATTTTTAAAAATTGAGTGTTTTTTTTTTCTTCCAAAAATTGCAGGGTGAGGGCTAGGGGGAGGGGTTAAAAAAGCTGCTTGTCCCGTATTTTCATCCAAAATCCTGTTTTTTTTTATATTTTAGGTCGCTTGTCCCGTTTTGGGCTGAAAATGATCTGGCAACCCTAATCACATCACACCACACATCCATCACACACATACCCATCACATGACACACATGCACACACCCATCATACCACACACACCCCTCACACCACACACACACTCACACACACACACATGGTCACACTACACGCTCCCTGACATGTCCCACAGTGCAGCATAATAGGCATAACTTTGAACCGCTGCCATTTTGAATCAGGATGGAATGTGACAATTTTAAGTAGCCTATGTCACCCGGAGTACTTTTCTTAACAACCACAAAAAATTTCATGAAAATTGGTCAAGCCATTTTTGCGTGAAAAGAGGACAACCAAAGGTCTATTTAGCATGACAGATGGACATACACACATACCCACATACATACAGACAGAAATTTTTCTAATGTGATTTTTGGAATTGTGAATGCATAAGGAGTAAGAATATCTAAAAATTTCACAATTCTAATCCAAGCAATGTACAGACAAATCTACAATTTCATTTATATATGTAGATAAATTTCCCTAGGCAGCTAATGTGGTTGTGCTAATTTACCCATAAGTAAATAATGTAAAGTTTCTTTATGTAACAGCCATCAAACCTCACACTTTATCTTGCTGTGTTCATAACTTTACTACCAACAAAAATCCATTTCTAGGTCAAGAAATAACAAATTTTTGTGCTAATTTACCCATAAGTAAATAATGTAAAGTTTCTTTATGTAACAGCCATCAAACCTCACACTTTATCTTGCTGTGTTCATAACTACCAACAAAAATCCATTTCTAGTTCAAGAAATAACAAATTTTATATTTTTTCATTTTCAGATTCCAGCTAGCATGCAAGTATAATGACTCCTGAAAGGAATCTACACTCCAGTTGATACTGATTCATCAACCTCCTCTAACTCTACAAGCCTCAGTTCACCTATAATATTGAACCACACCATGACAAGCTCAATATCCAGAGGTTGTTTTGTAAGCAAACCCAAAGGCAAAAATGTCAAGTCTGACCTCTTCTTTGAGAATGATCAAACATTGTTGTATGAAAAGATCATTGAAGGTGTTGAAAAGTCCCTATTACAAGTTCACAAAGTAATACAAACAAACTTGTTTAATGAATTATTGATCTTTGTACAGAAAGATCACAGCATTGACAGGATATCCACAGCACTTCTCATGTTGGGTGTAAATGTATCAGATCACACAATATTCTTCAAGCAACTCTCCAATCATTTGAAATCAATCACTCCTATGATAGCTGTGATCAATAGTAAACTTTGCACTTCCATCAAATCTATGATTCAAAGCATAATCATGCAGCTGATACACACACAGAGTGACACCCCTGTAGAATCCAGTAAAGCTTCTGATGTAGAATCAGATGAAGATGTAGAAGTTAATCTCAAGAAAACTCAT
>NW_007383994.1:0-4432 GCF_000475195.1 Diaphorina citri | reverse complement strand
CGAAGCGAATACAATAGTCCGTCCACTATACCTTTTATTATTAGTAATAATAAAGGAAGGACGGACTAAAAAAAGAAGACTCACGCTCAGATCCTCTGACAGACCCAGGGCTCACAGATCGCGGTCTGTCAGAGAGTCGGAACGGCCTTCTTCTATATTAGAAACTTCCTGTCTTCCTTCTCTCTTCGCTTTCGGGACGATAGGCTTGTCGCCAAATGGAGACCGTTACAGTTTCCTCTATCAAACATTCAAACCTCTTTTCTTCTTCTTCTCCTTCTTCTTCTTCTTAAAGCGCTTTTGTCATACTATGTCTAACTAATTACACAATGTCTTATTTTTTCCCCGAATTTGTCTTCCTCCCGTGGATTTAGATATGAAGAATTAGACCTGGCAATGAACTTCCAAGAATTTATCAAAGTAATCAAAGGATAGACGTAAGAAATATTAATATCAATACTACCTACTTACCATATTGTTATTACTATTTATTATTATTGTATGTTATTTGTCTTTTATACACATTGACATTGTATACACTTTGACATCCCTTGTATATTATTCTATCTCTGTAACAAAATAGTATATATCTAGATTTTTTTAGGTAGGTAGGTAATTATTTAGTATTAGGTAAATATTTAAATCCTAAGTATACTTATTTCTTATATTATAAAAACTCTGTAAATAGACCTTGCCAAAAGGCCTATTATATCTAAAATAAATAAATTCTCTCCAGCCCTCTCTTGAAATTTTTCCCCTTGTTCTCATGGATTAGTTTTCACCTCAACTTCATCCCTATCAGTTAAATACGGATCCTCGTCTAGAATAACGCTAGGATCATCAGTTTGTCTGGCAAGAGAACGAGGACAGAGACTCTCAGGTATCAAGTAGATAGGAAATTTGATATTCCCCCCCCCCGGTGAAGTATGGTGTATGGTGATGCAGTCATTGCGTACACTAGAGAGTTTAGTATAGGGTGGCGTAGAAAAAAAATTGTAATTGTAATTTGTTTATTTGCATCAATTATATATAGATTACAATATTGCAAGGGTATAATGGTATATACACAAAAGAAAGTGTAAAATGGAAAACTCTGGCAGTTCTGAGCCCATTTGTGTTTTTAATTTTTAGTAGGGTGGTATTAGGTACTTATATTTTTCATTAGGGCACAGAATTGATCTAAAAGAAAGGACTGTCCGATTTTTACTAAAATGTTACTGTCGCGTCCTTCGACCATACCGGGAAAGCATACAAAGCTCGATATCAGTTAAGACTATACAATTGCTACAATTATTTGTATCCGAGGATTTCTAAAACTAGGGACGTTTCATTATTTTATGTCTTGCCTATCTTACCTACGGTTCTAGTATTAAGTAGGTATAACCGTATTATCCGTCCTAGTAAGTGCCTTAAATGGCATTATTTGAGAGAAAAAAATAATAGGTAGGTACTTATAGTAATAGTCAAAAACTGCCCAAAAAAAACAAAGTTATTGTAATTTGTTTATTTGCATCAATTATAGATTACAATATTGCAAGGGTATATACACAAAAGAAAGTGTAAAATGGAGCCCATTTGTGTTCTTAATTTTTAGTAGGGTGGTATTAGGTACTTATATTTTTCATTAGGGCACAGAATTGATTTTTCATTAGGGCACGATTTTTACTAAAGTGTTACTGTCGCGTTCTTCGACCATACCGGAAAAGCATACAAAGCTCGATATCAGTAAGACTATACAATTGCTAAAATTATTTGTATCCGAGGATTTCTAAAACTAGGGACGTTTCATTATTTTATGTCTTGCCTATCTTATCTACGGTTCTAGTACCTATTAAGTATAACCGTATTATCCGTCCTAGTAAGTGCCTTAAATGGCATTATTTGAGAGAAAAAAAAATAATAGATAGGTAGGTACTTATAGCTTATAGTAATAGTCATAAAACTGCCCAAACAAAGTTATCGGTGATGCAGTCATTGCGTACAGTAGAGAGTTTAGTATAGGGTGGCGTAGAAAGAAAATTGATTTAAAAGAAAGGACTGTCCGATTTTTACTAAAATGTTGCTGTCGCGTTCTTCGATCATACCGGAAAAGCATACAAAGCTCGATATCAGTAAGACTATACAATTGCTAAAATTATTTGTATCCGAGAATTTCTAAAACTAGGGACGTTTCATTATTTTATGTCTTGCCTATCTTATCTATACGGTTCTAGTATTAAGTATAACCGTATTATCCGTCATAGTAAGTGCCTTAAATGGCATTATTTGAGAGAAAAAAATAATAGGTAGGTACTTATAGTAACAGTCAAAAACTGCCCAATAAAAACAAAGTTATGTTTGTGTTATGCTCAATTGAATACGGAAAAGCTATTAATTAAACAAGAAATATTGATAGGAGTATACTTAAATAATTGATAGAAATGTTATTGATAGCTATAAATTGATAACACCACGTTCCTCCTGCTTTATCTTAATTGATTGAAATGATGTGTGAAGAGAATTGAGGCATTCCGACCCGGGCATCTCTTGATAAAGCAATATTCGATTTGAAAAACCCTTTCAACCTTCAAATATCTCCCAGTCAGCCTAGTTAGCTTGGAGGGTAGCGCGTCTGCCTTGTAAGCGCTAGGCCGCGAGTTCGATTCCCGCGGGGGTGGATTTTATCCTGAACAGATAAGGTTCGTTCTGGAAACGGCCGGCTTTCAGCTATCCTATCTTCCTTCTTTTTTCGATGTCGGGACCATAAGAAACATAATAATAATGAAAATTTCCTCTATCACACCTCTTCAAAAGTCTTCCTTTTCCCTGAATTAGGTCGAAATGTGGAATTGTAAATGCTTTTCCATACTTTGGTGATATAGGGCTCAGGTAATATTTTCGTTTTATGTTCAAATATCTCCCAGTCAGCCTAGTTAGCTTGGAGGGTAGCGCGTCTGCCTTGTAAGCGCTAGGCCGCGAGTTCGATTCCCGCGGGGGCGGATTTTATCCTGAACAGATAAAGTTCGTTCTGGGAACGGCTGGCTTTCAGCTATCCTATCTTCCTTCTTTCTTCGATTTCGGGACCATAAGAAACATAAGAATAATGAAAATTTCCTCTATCACACCTCTTCTAAAGTCTTCCTTTTCCCTGAATTAGGTCGAAATGTGGAATTGTAAATGCTTTTCCATACTTTGGTGATATAGGGCTCAGGTAATATTTTCATTTTGATGTTATACAAATATACATCATCTCTTTGTCCCGTATCTTTGATGCTTCATTTCGAGATGGACATCATACATAACTATGTAAAAGCTTTGCTTTTCTCTTAATTTTGTAAATGCAGTTTTTTTGTGTTATTATATCACAACTTTGGTACTCACTGCAGCATTGTAGGATTTTCCCAATATCTCAATAATCCTAAAATCCAATGTTTACCTACCATGCTGGCACCAGTCGCTATGCGCATTTATATGTGATGTCATATCTACTCATTTTCCTCACGAGGCTGAGTGGGCCCCGCAACAGCCAGTCACGGAATCAATCATTTGGATGATACAAATTTCTTGACCCCGCCGGGAATTGAACCCGGGTCTCCCGCGTGCAAGGCGAGCGCAGTGATCACTACGCCATGGGAGCTGACATGCTTTTCTCTTAAACAAAGTACTAACTTTTCTCCTCTGTGTTCCCAGGTTACCCAGTTCCTATGTATCGGTGGCTCAAGAACGGGATCGAACTCACGGACTTCTCCTCAGACTACTACTACCGAATCCACACGACCAAGCGAGAGGACGGCGGGGTCTATCAGTGTATCGCTAAGAACGACGTCGGAGCCGTCCTGAGTCAGGGAATCGACGTCCAAGTGGCATGTAAGTTTTCATCGACGTCCGTTTAAGTTGCCAGCAATGAAACAACTGCTATCTTATTATTATTATTATTATTATATTACACTTTATTAGGATTTTACAATATTTTGACGGCGGGGTCTATCAGTGTATCGCTAAGAACGACGTCGGAGCCGTCCTGAGTCAGGGAATCGACGTCCAAGTGGCATGTAAGTTTTAATCGACGTCCGTTTAAGTTGCCAGCAATGAAACAACGGCTACCTTAGTCTGATTAGACTCATGTGGTCTGTGTCGTAGCATGCCGATCCCGTAGTATGTCTCCCTTCAGATAAGCGAGAAGAGACACAATACTAAGGTACGTTCCGTGTCCACTTGAAACGGTGATGGACGTATTAAGTAGTCCACATACTTCCCGAAACCCGAATGTGCATTCCGTCTCTGTTTCAACTAGAAGGCTGGAGGAACGTATTGGGGACGCATAAGTGTTCGGGCTGCTTTACCATTGGACTGACTGTACCCGCTCTTCTTTAAAATGGAAAATACTCTACGACAGTGGTTCTCAAACTTTTTTTGGCCGCGGAGCACCAAGCAACTGCTGTAAACTCTACGGAGC
>NW_007383993.1:0-4432 GCF_000475195.1 Diaphorina citri | reverse complement strand
ATTATGTTCGCGGATTTGGCAATTATGTTCGCGGATTCGCGTCCCGAATCGACATTTTGGATATTTGGCAAGCCTATGATTAGGTATTATCTTCTGAGTACTGTGTGAGAGTAAGAGAGAGTGTGTGTATGAGAGAGAGGGAGGGAGAGAGAAACAGAGAGAAGAAAGAGAGGAAGAAAGAAGAGAGATGGAGGATAAGGGAGTGAGAGAAAAAAATATAAGGAAAAATAGAGAGAGAAAGAGAGAGAGAGAGAGCGAATGTCACATCATGGTATATTAAGGTAGGAAAATGCAAATAGACAAGGATGGAGACTAAAAACGACACCAAAGTAATGAAATTATTACTGTAATTGCAAGTGTTTCTCTCTCTCTCCCTCTCTCTCTCTCTCTCCCTTCCTCTCTCTCCCTATCACCTTTTATCCTTATCTCTCCCTCTTTCTCTCTTCTTTTCTCTCTCTCTCTTTCTAATGTTTTTTATTGCGACTTTTTTCTCTCTCTCTCAAGCGGTCAAAATACCGCCAAGCGCAGCAACCATCTCAACCAAACGTTTTGTGTTGCACCCTTGTCACATTTGTGAACGGCCCCGCTGGGAATCGAACCCGGGCCTCCTGCGTGCAAGCCTAGTGTGATACCCACTCGGCCACGGAGGTTGCTAGACTTACCTAAATGTAAAAAAGATACTTTTGAAAAATTTAGCCTACGGCGCTCAAAATTTGATCGGACTACATGTCTGAAAAGTTTGTGGGGGGAGGCTCTCCCCTATGTACATAAATATGTGGCCCGCGAAGTATCTTCCAATGTAGCATGTAGCCCGCATTCACATGGAAGTTGGAAACCCCTGACCTATACCTAGATACCTATATACTACCTAGTTTTTAATGAAAGCGCGAAACAAATGCTAGAGGAAATGGGGAATGGTACATGGGGATCTCAGTAGGCAAAATGAAGACAAGGGTCCGTTGGTCGAGTCATTACTAGAACACGGCTATATTATCCACCTCCCACTCACTACTAGAATGGGGGTGACTGGGGGGTAGAGTATCCAGTATGCACCCACCCTATATATATTTCTCCCCCCCTCTCTCTCTCTCTGAAATCCTCTCACCCTCTATCTCTCTCTCTCACCCTCTATCTCTGTCTGGCTATCTCTCTCTGTCTCTCTCTCCCTCTGAAATCCTCTCACCCTCTATTTCGCTCTTTCTCTATTTCTCTATCGCTCTCTCTCTCTCTCGCTCTCTCTCTCTCTCTCTCTCTTTCCCTCTCCGATTGTAGAACGAGACGGATTCGCGTTTAATTAACGACAGAAACGGCGAATGTTCATTATTTCCATAGGAATACAATATCCCAGGTAGGTAATGTAGATATACCCTATCCTATGCCCGTTGCAATAAAACAACTGGGTATCTACATTTATATCTATCTGTCTGTCAGCTCCTATGGCGTAGTGATCACTGCGCTCGCTTCTTCTTCTTCTCCTTCTTCTTCTTCTCCTCCTCCTTCTTCTCCTTCTTTTTCTTCTTCTCCTCCTCCTCCTCCTTCTTCTTCTTGTTTTTCTCCTTCTCCTTCTCCTCCTCCTCCTTCTCTTCCTTCTTCTTCTTTTTCTCCTTCTCCTCCTCATCCCCCTCCTCTTTCTTCTTTTTCTCCTTCTTTTTCTCCTTCTTTTTCTCCTTCTTCTTCTTTTTCTCCTTCTCCTCCTCCTTCTTCTTTTCCTTCTTTTTCTCCTCCTCATCCCCCTCCTCTTTCTTCTTCTTTTTCTCCTCCTTCTCCTCCTTCTTCTTCTTTTTCTCCTCCTCCTCCTTCTTCTTCTTCTTCTTCTTTTTCTCCTTCTCCTCCTTCTTCTTCTTTTTCTCCTCCTCCTTCTTCTTCTTTTTCTCCTCCTTCTTCTTCTTTTTCTCCTCCTCCTTCTTCTTCTTCTTTTTCTCCTCCTTCTTCTTCTTTTTCTCTTTCTCCTTCTTCTTCTTTTTCTCCTTCTCCTCCTCATCCCCCTCCTCTTTCTTCTTTTGCTTTGTTTTTTCCCGTGTTCAGACGGGAGCCTTTTTCCTCAGCCTGTCAATCAGTCCTAGGGTCATCGCTTTTGGGCTGACATTTGGTTTTGACTGCAAAAGTTTTACGAATGGACGTCCTTCGCACTGAACCTTTATTTTTTTTTTTTTAAGGGAAATTCATTTTTTCAATGGAAATTTCAGTCTTCCGTCAGTATACTTGGAACAGAAACTGTCTGCTCCTTTTCCTTCGCCATATAACTGTAATTCTGTCTACAATTCCCGAGCTCTATCATCATATGGGGTACGACTGTATGTTTCCTTCTGGCCTTCTCCAGTTTTATCTATCATGGGCAGGGCCGTACCCAGAATTTGGTCAAGGGGGGCGAGGGTCCAAATAGTGATGTACCGGTGGGATGCTCCTAATTTTCAGAGTCCGACCTACAGTAAAGGAGAAAAATGAAGTTTAAGGGGGGACGGATTTTCCTCACGGATAAATCGTTTAGTGTGTAGGGATGCGCTTCACAGTTTTTCCTTGAGGTAAAACCGACGGTTTTTCCTCACGAATAAATCGTTTAGTGTGTACCCAGCTTAATACATATACACAAAGAACCCTAGTCAATTATAAAATAAGGTAAGCCATCATTTTATTGTTCAATGGCTATTGAAAATCACAACCAATTCAAAAGAAGGGCAGCAAGTTGACAATATTGCATTACTTGGATGCAATGACAAGGCCTGGAAGACCTAGCAATGCCATAAAAATTGCGTCATAGGAAGAGCCTTGGTAAAGATTAAGTTCCTACGTCCAAACAAAATGAATTCCTAACCTATTAGGTCAACTTTCCACTGAATTTAACACCTCAGTATTAAGATCTCAATATTTTGTCTCCCTTGAACGAAGAAGGACTATTTTTTTTAATACAAAACAATACAGAAAATGTCCCTTCTTTCGAAGACTTCCTCAAAAGTGACAACTTTTGAGGAAGTCTTCCTCCTGTTTATGGAGAGAGAGAGAGAGAGAGAGAGAGAGAGAGAGAGAGGAAATGCTTCCATTTGCAAAGATTTGACATTCTATCACATAATACTCTCAAACTCTTCTAATATATGAGGGTGAGATAGACAAAGAAGAAGAACAAGAAGAGAACAGAAAAGGAATGAAAAGATGTACGAGAAAGAGAGGGATAGAAAGGAGAAGAATATCGGAAATCCGACGAAAACAAAAAAGAAAATAAAATAATAAAATAATAATAATAAGAAAAGGCAAAACAGGAGGAGGAGGAGGAATAGGATGAAGAAGAAGAAGCAAAGAGAAAAGAAAAAGAACCAGTAAACGAAGAAGAAAATGTGGAGAAAGAAGAAGCAAAGGAGACATACCTATCTTATCATCTTATCAACATTCAAGAAATAAAGCATAAAGAGTGGAAAGCTGATAAAGTATGCAGCGAAGGAGGGCTGAAAGACATGAAGATATGTTCATAGTATTATATATGTTTAAGTATTTGAGTAAGTGTGAATCTGTGAATACCTAGTTGATTAGTAAGAAATAGTTTTCTTCGTGGTATGCAGATTGCATTCTTCTTCTTCCTATAGCCTTTTTCTACTTATTGTATAGGGCCGGTGTATGCAGATTGCATTCAATGGCATACGAGTATGGGGTGAGAGACATTGTTCAGATTTACATACCCTTCTAAAATGATGAGAAGTCTTCTAAATTCTATTGAACGAAGTAAATTGAGGGGTTTGATGCAGGGCCGTATTATGGAGGGAAGGGGGGGGGGAGGAGATCCTTGAGTTTTAATTTTTCTTCTTTAGAATCTTTACTCTAGGCAAGACTCCGAAAATTTGGAGCATCCATGCACCCCCTCCTCCTCCTCTCTTTGGACTATTGGGCAAGGAGAGACAGACAGAGAGAGACAGAGAGAGAGCACTGGAAGAAGATTTTAGAGAAGAAATTAATAATAGACAAGAAATACGGGGGAAGAGAAAACGAAAAACAGGATTAAGAGAGAAGGAAGAGAAGAAGGGAGATAAAAAGGGAAGGTAAAGAGAGGGAAAGAAAGAGGAGAGAGAAAGGGAGAACATCAAGAAAGAGGAGAAAGAGGAGAGAAATAATGTGTTTGTAATATTTACTTACTCAAGAGGTTGTTAAGAGAGCTTAGAGAATGAAGACGTTAATGTTGCAAACATGATGATTTTGGCAGTCGGAATTTTGGCTTCTTTGTGTTCTAATTGTGTTTATATTTGATGACATACATAACGAAGGAAGAGAAGAAGGGAGATAAAAAGGGAAGGTAAAGAGAGGGAAAGAAAGAGGAGAGAGAAAGGGAGAACATCAAGAAAGAGGAGGGAGAGGAGAGAAATAATGTGTTTGTAATATTTACTTACTCAAGAGGTTGTTGAGAGAGCTTAGAGAATGAAGACGTTAATGTTGCAAACATGATGATTTT
>NW_007383992.1:3319-4433 GCF_000475195.1 Diaphorina citri | reverse complement strand
GATGAGAGGCATACTACGGGATGGGCATGCTACGACACAGACCACAAGCGTCCAATGTAGCAGTTGTTTCATTGCTACAAAACAAAAACGGTGGTGAAACACTCATCTTTTTTTTAAAAAAAAAATGTGAACTGTTCATTTGACAAGATAATTGGGGATTGTGTTGATTTGTCAATTATTCACAGAAATACACAAGTTTTTGTAAAATCCTCTTAAAGCCTCAGATTGTCTGACAGACTTACGTGTGGGGTGAAAAAAACATCCATCTTGGGTGGTCTTTCAGATGGTCTGAGCAGGAGGGTTATTTTTCAATAATTAATATTTAAGTTCTTTTACTTATAATAAAAAATTGAATTTTGCCACAATTAAAGCAATAAGTAATAAGTTAATAACATTACCTAATAATGTTTACTTTTATTTATTTGAAATTGAACTAATGAGCGTCTGATTTTATTTTACCATTGCATTGGTGAGTTTTTTTCCAAGTAAAAAACCATGCTTGTTATGATATTGAACAACAAGTACCTAGGTAACTCTAGGTTCTTATCGTCCATCAGATAAGAGACACAGACAGTAACCATCAGTAATAAACTAATCAGTAATAAGTGAAGTATAAAGCACCCAAGACGTAAACAACTGGCACTGATCATTCTGACATGTTCTTGGTTTGAAGTTTGTCTAGTGTCTGGTAGTGTTTGAGCTTAAAAAGTTGGTTTGACTTTTTAGGGAAAGTGCAAAAAATTATGTTGTAGTTTTTAAGTTTATTTGAAACAGGAGGTATGTGTACCTACTTTTTGTGGATAGGAAAATAAATAATAATAAAACAATAATAAAAAAAAAACAAAAACAAACCATCTACCTAAGTATTATCTCCTAATTTTAGTACTAGTACTTTAGTAGGAAGGTACTACCTATACACCATGTACCCTCCTGCTTTAAAATAATGCTGATTTCAGCAAATTTCAATTTTTCCTCTATTTCAAAGTTCCTGACAGATTTTTTTCTTTTACTTGGGAGCAAATCTAGGTTTTTTTTTTTTTTTTTTTTTTTTTTTTTTTTTTTTTTTTTTGGGGTGGGCCCCCAAAAAACCCCCCCCCCAAAGCACCGTTTCACA